>NC_045969.1:902399-963619 GCF_010909765.2 Amblyraja radiata
CTGCAGACTGGGATTGGCAATCTCACACCTGTAACTCAGGACACAGTGCCAGCAATCTGCAGCACATCAAGAAATGTGTTGCCTTCGACTCTTTAACCATTTGCCGCATAATGCCCCTGATCAATAACCGTGCAATGGGAGTGAATGAGATGGGCAGAACCAGTGAGGAACTATCAGAAACGATGCCCACTTGCACAGAAACATAGACAATAGATGTAGGAGTCGGCCATTTGGCCCGTCGAGCCAGCACCGCCATTCAATGTGATCATCCACAATCAGTACCCCGTTCCTGCCTTTTCCCCGTATCCCCTGACTCCGCTATCTTTAAGAGCTCTATCTAGCTCTCCCTTGAAAGTTTCCAAAGAACCGGCCTCCACCGCCCTCTGAGGCAGAGATTTCCACAGACTCACAACTCTCTGTGAGAAAAAGTGTTTCCTCATCTCCGTTCAAAATGGCTTACCCCTTATTCTTAAACTGTGGCCCATGGTTCTGGACTTAATAATAAACCCTTAATAATATTATATGTTTCAATAAGATTTTCCTCTCATCCTTCTAAACTCCAGAGGGTACAAGCCCAGCCGCTCCATTCTATCAACATATGACAGTCCCGCCATCCCGGGATTTAACCTTGTAAACCTACGCTGCACTGCCTCAATAGCAAGAATGTCCTTCCTCAAATTTGGAGACCAAAACTGCACACAATACTCCAGGTGTGGTCTCACCAGGGCATACAACTGCAGAAGGACCTCTTTGCTCCTGTATTCAACTCCTCTTGTTATGAAGGCCAACATGCCATTCGCTTTCTTCATCTCAGTCCTAAATGGCCTACTCCTTATTCTTAAACGGTGACCCCTGGTTCTGGACTCCCCCAACATGGGGAACATTTTTCCTGCGAGTGTGTCACCAGCAGGCCAGTGGGGAATGTGGACGAGTCGGGCCTGTGGACGGGTCGGGCCTGTGGGCAACGTGGATGGGTCAGGCCTGTGGGGAATGTGGACTGGTCGGGCCTGTGGGGAACGTGGATGGGTCAGGCCTGTGGGGAATGTGGACGGGTCAGGCCTGTGGGGATTGTGGACGGGTCAGGCCTGTGGGGATTGTGGACGGGTCAGGCCTGTGGGGATTGTGGACGGGTCGGGCCTGTGGACGGGTAGGGCCTGTGGGGAACGTGGATGGGTCGGGCCTGTGGGGAATGTGGACGGGTCAGGCCTGTGGGGATTGTGGACGGGTCAGGCCTGTTCAAGGGTCGGGCCTATGGACGGGTCGGGCCCGTGGGAACGTGGACGGGTCGGACCTGTGGGGAATGTGGACTGGTCGGGCCTGTGGGGAATGTGGACGGGTCGGGCCTGTTCAAGGGTCGGGCCTATGGACGGGTCGGGCCCGTGGGAACGTGGACGGGTCGGACCTGTGGGGAATGTGGACGGGTCGGGCCTGTGGACGGGTCGGGCCTGTGGGAACGTGGACGGGTCGGGCCTGTGGGGAACGTGGACGGGTCGGGCCTGTGGACGGGTCGGGCCTGTGGGAACGTGGACGGGTCGGGCCTGTGGGAACGTGGACGGGTCGGGCCTGTGGGAACGTGGACAGGTCGGGCCTGTGGGGTACGTGGACGGGTCGGGCCTGTGGACGGGTCGGGCCTGTGGGAACGTGGATGGGTCGGGCCTGTGGACGGGTCGGGCCTGTGGGAGAGTGGACAGGTCGGGCCTGTGGATGGGTCGGGCCTGTGGGGACGTGGACGGGTCGGGCCTGTGGGAACGTGGACAGGTCGGGCCTGTGGGGACGTGGACGGGTCGGGCCTGTGGACGGGTCGGGCCTGTGGACGGGTCGGGCCTGTGGGAGAGTGGACAGGTCGGGCCTGTGGATGGGTCGGGCCTGTGGGGACGTGGACGGGTCGGGCCTGTGGGAACGTGGACAGGTCGGGCCTGTGGGAAAGTGGACAGGTCGGGCCTGTGGATGGGTCGGGCCTGTGGGGAACGTGGACGGGTCGGGCCTGTGGGGAATGCTTGGTGCAACACACATTTGATTTTTATTATTTTGCTATTGCATAACGATTAGTCATTAACTAAACCATTAAATTAATATTGATTCTGTTGTCTCCAAGGATAACAAAATTTACAAGGAAATTTATCTACAAATTTATTAAAACTCAGAATAGTCAGCACAATTCACCCCAGGTTGGAGTTGGCCCTGTGACCCACAGTAGGTCACAATGTAGAGAGAGGAGCTGTGGACGGCCCAGCATCAGCCTCCTGTGGGCACTGTACACACAGCTACACCCACTGTACACACAGCTACACCCACTGTACACACAGCTACACCCACTGTACACACAGCTACACCCCACCCACTGTGTACACAGCTACACCCACTGTACACAGCTACACCCACTGTACACACAGCTACACCCATTGTACACACAGCTACACCCACTGTACATACAGCTACACCCCATTGTACACAGCTACACCCACTGTACACAGCTACACCCACTGTACACAGCTACACCCACTGTACACAGCTACACCCACTGTACACAGCTAAACCCACTGTACACAGCTACACCCATTGTACACACAGCTACACCCACTGTACACAGCTACACCCACTGTACACAGCTACACCCCACTGTACACACAGCTACACCCATTGTACACACAGCTACACCCACTGTACACAGCTACACCCACTGTACACAGCTACACCCACTGTACACACAGCTACACCCCACTGTACACACAGCTACACCCCACTGTACACACAGCTACACCCACTGTACACAGCTACACCCACTGTACACAGCTACACCCACTGTACACAGCTACACCCACTGTACACAGCTACACCCACTGTACACAGCTACACCCCACTGTACACAGCTACACCCCACTGTACACACAGCTACACCCATTGTACACACAGCTACACCCACTGTACACAGCTACACCCACTGTACACACAGCTACACCCACTGTACACACAGCTACACCCATTGTACACAGCTACACCCCACCCACTGTACACACAGCTACACCCACTGTACACAGCTACACCCACTGTACACACAGCTACACCCACTGTACACACAGCTACACCCACTGTACACAGCTACACCCCACTGTACACACAGCTACACCCCACCCACTGTACACACAGCTACACCCCACTGTACACAGCTACACCCACTGTACACACAGCTACACCCATTGTACACACAGCTACACACACTGTACACAGCTACACCCACTGTACACAGCTACACCCCACCCACTGTACACACAGCTACACCCCACTGTACACAGCTACACCCACTGTACACACTGCTACACCCCACTGTACACAGGGCTGAAGGAACCAAGAATGAACAGATCAAAGTCTGAAGACAGACAGAAAAAGCTGGAGTAATTCAGCGGGACTGGCAGCATCTCTGGACTAATGGGATGGGTGACGTTTCAAGTTGAGACCCTTCTTCAGACTGGTTAGGGATAAGGGAAATGAGAGATGTGGAGAGATAAAGAACAATGAATGAAAGATATGTAAAACAGTAATGATGATAAAGGAAACAGGCCATTGTTAGCTGTTTGAAGGGAGACAAAAATGCTGGAGAAACTCAGCGCGTATCGCGTGCAGCAGCATCTATGGAGCGAAGGAAATAGGTGACGTTTCAGGCCGAAACCCTTCTTCAGACTGATAGGGGGTGGGGGGGGATTGTTAGCTGTTTGTTGGGTGAAAACGAAAAGCTGGTGCGACTTGGGTGGGGAGGGATGGAGAGAGAGGGAATGCCGGGGCTTCCTGAAGTGAGATAAATCAATATCCATACCACTGGGCTGTAAGCTGCCCAAGCGAAATATAAGATGCTGTTCCTCCAATTTGCTATTAGCCTCACTCTGACAGTGGAGGAGACCGAGGACAGAAAGGTCAGTGTGGGAATGGGAAGGAGAATTAAAGTGTCCAGCAACCGGGAGATCAGGTCGGTTCAGGCGGGCTGAGCGAAGGTGTTCAGTGAAACGATCGTCCAGTCTGCGTTTGGTCTCGCCGATGTATAAGAGTTCACATCTTGAACAACGGATACAGTAGATGAGATTGGGGGAGGTGCAAGTGAAACTCTGCCTAACCTGAAAGGAATGTTGGTGTCCCTGGACAGAGTCGAGGGGGGAGGTATAGCGACAGGTGTTGCATCTTCTGCGGGTGCGGGGGAAGGTGCCTGGGGACAGGCGGGGGAAGGTGCCTGGGGACAGGTGTTGCATCTTCTGCGGGTGCGGGGGAAGGTGCCTGGGGACAGGTGTTGCATCTTCTGCGGTTGCAGGGGGAGGTATAACGACAGGTGTTGCATCTTTTGCGGGTGCGGGGGAAGGTGCCTGGGGACAGGTGTTGCATCTTTTGCGGGTGCGGGGGAAGGTGCCTGGGGACAGGTGTTGCAGGATCAGAGCTGTACAATCCAGGACCATGACCTTTGGCCCCACTCCTCCATGCCGGTGGTGATGCCGGCAGTCATCCTATAACGCTGGACACTCTCTCCATCCATGACCCTGCCCCTGTATCTATTAAACATTGTAATCGTACCCGCCTCCACTGTTCCCCTGGCCGCTGGTTCCACATAACCTCCACCCTCTGTGAAAAACTCACCCTCAAGATCTACACCAAATCTCTCCCTTCTCACCTTAAACCTGATCAGCATCAACAGCAGATATGTTGGTGGATCGCAAGGCTGGAGGAATTCGTAGAAAGAAAGTGAAAAAATGAGGGTGAATGGGAGAAAGTGAAACTGAAGGGGTTGCGTAACAGCGATCGGTCATCTGTCAGGGTGCACGCGCCGGGGGGGGTGAGGGAATGATAAGCCGTGATATTACTGAACCGCCAACCCGCATACCATGGGACCAGGGCAGTGTATGGGGTGATCGCTGGTCAGCACGGACTCAGTGGGCCGAAGGGCCTGTTTCCATGTTGTATCTCTAAACTAAACAAGGATTTGAGTATAGGAGCAGGGAGGTTCTACTGCAGTTGTACAGGGTCTTGGTGAGACCACACCTGGAGTATTGCGTACAGTTTTGGTCTCCTAATCTGAGGAAAGACATTCTTGCCATAGAGGGAGTACAAAGAAGGTTCACCAGACTGATTCCTGGGATGTCAGGACTTTCATATGAAGAAAGACTGGATAGACTCGGTTTGTACTCGCTAGAATTTAGAAGATTGAGGGGGGATCTTATAGAAACGTACAAAATTCTTAAGGGGTTGGACAGGCTAGATGCAGGAAGATTGTTCCCGATGTTGGGGAAGTCCAGAACAAGGGGTCACAGTTTAAGGATAAAGGGGAAATCTTTTAGGACCGAGATGAGGAAAACTTTTTTCACACAGAGAGTGGTGAATCTGTGGAATTCTCTCCCGCAGAAGGTAGTTGAGGCCAGTTCATTGGCTATATTTAAGAGGGAGTTAGATGTGGCCCTTGTGGCTAAAGGGATCAGGGGGTATGGAGAGAAGGCAGGTACAGGATACTGAGTTGGATGATCAGCCATGATCATATTGAATGGCGGTGCAGGCTCGAAGGCCCGAATGGCCTACTCCTGCACCTATTTTCTATGTTTCTATGTTTCTATAAGATGTGATCTTACTGAATGGTGAACAGACGGAGGGGCTGATGGTGTGACTGCTCTTGATGGGACCATGGACATGGTCATGACAAGGCCTCCAGGCTTGGCTCCAGGCTTGGCTCCAGGCTTGGCTCGGTTCATTTCCGACCGTCGGCCTGCGGCCTATAACATCCTGAAGCTGCGGTCTCCGGTAGGAAATTGCCGAGTTTGGGACCTCCAAGCCGCGGAGTGTGTTTGACCGTCCCGACGTCGGAGTTTGGATCATCCTGACGAGAGGGTCTGTACATCCGGCCGTCTGTAGCGGTGAGGGTTCATGGCCCCGACCACGGGTGAACAAGGAGGAGAACTGACTGAACTTTGTTGCCTTCTACCACAGGGAAGAATGCTGTGGTGGGTGTTTGTGTTAAATTCTATTGTGTATTGTGTGTAATTTTTAAGTGTTTCGCTGCTGGCAAATTCATTTCACTGCACCTTGGGGTGCATGTAACAAATAAAATTGACTTTGACTACAGAGACGAGATGCGGGGGATGGGCAGAAGCGCGCTGGAATTACTGGGAGGGTGGAGTAGATGCAGCCTGGCAGAGTGCAGATAACTAAACCTCCAATTGGCATCCGCAATCGCCAGTGCCTCCTCCAAACCTTGCCTCCACTCTTCCCAAAACATGGGGCTAAGAATTGAGAATAAAGAACCCTGCCAATACCCAGTGAGCAGCCGAGGAAAAGTTTCCAAAATCAGCACCACACTTGATATTTCTTTACAAACTGGCAGCATAAAATTGGCAAGGGAAGCGGAAATCCATTTGGAAACTCAGTAAAATGATAAGTAGGTAGTTTGTTCCATGCAACATTTGCAGAAGCAGGGAGAAGCAATGTGACAAACTATAAGCAGCATTCACAAATTGAAACTGCACCAAGCAACTGGCGGGCTTCCAAAAGAAGTGTATGAAAAGCAAGACAAAGTGAAAGATAATGAATACCAACTAATGAAGTACTGTGATTCCCCGGGGGAGGGGAGTATTTTTGACATGGTCAGCAATCAACTCCAAACAAGTCCCTCAGGACAGTTTCTACACTGCTGCTATCAGGAGAATCAGCAGATTGAAGATGCAAATTCAGCTTGATTCAATCAGATCACGGGGGATTTGGTGTAAAAGCAGGTTTTATTAAAGATGATGCTGCATTCAACAGGAGCAGAGCTAGTGAGGATCGACGGTTAGGTTCCAACACATCCGGTGGAGATCTCCATTCACACCAGAGGTGACAGGAGACACACCGGGCCTGGGTCAGTAGCAGGTACTGGAGGCTGGAGTTGCGGGAGACCATGGAGCTCACTCCCTTCACATTGACAAGGGAGTCAGCAGCGTCTGCAGCCATCAGCAGAGCCAGTGAGTGGAGGACCCACGGCAACAACTGGGCAAATGTTAACGCTGGGTTAAACGGCCAGAGAGGCATGAAGCACGACCGCAGAAGTACATCGACAACAAGACAACTAAAACAAGCTTAGGTCACGAGAAGGACTGTTCCGAGGTGATGTTGGAGTGACAATAGGTGCAGGAGGAGGCCATTCGGCCCTTCAAGCCAGCACCATAATTCACTGTGATCATGGGTGATCATCCACATTCAGTACACCGTTCCTGCCTTCTCCCCATATCCCCTGACTCCGTTATCTTTGAGTGCCCTATCTAGAAAGCATCTAGAGAATCGGCCTCCACCGCCCTCTGAGGCAGAGAATTCCACAGATTCACAACTCTTTGGGCGAAAAAGTTTTTCCTCATCTCCGTTCTAAATGGCCTACCCCTTATTCTTAAACTGTGGCCCCTGGTTCTGGACTCCCCCAACACCGGGAACATATTTCCTGCCTCTAGCATGTCCAATCCCGTAATAATCTTTTATGCTTCAATAAGATATCCTCTCATCCTTCTAAACCCCAGTGTATACAAGCCCAGCCGCTCCATTCTTTCAACATATGACAGTCCCGCCATCCCGGGAATTAACCTGGAGTGGGGAGGAGCTAGACCGAGATGGGCATACATGTATAAGTGACGAATAGCAACACAAGATTGGGATGTAACTCGGCCAATAACTGAAAGAGAGAGGAGGGAGTTTCCGCAGCTACAGGGTCTGAAGAAGGGTCCCCACACAAAACATCACCTATTCACGTTCTCCAGGGATGCTGCATGACCCAGTGAGTTGCTCCGGCACTTTGTAAACCAGCACCTGCAGTTCCTTGTTTCCACATTCCCAGCTAAGAGGTCGCTCCTGAATAAAGAGGCGAGGACAGAATAGGGCCATGGTGTCACATGCAATACAAGGCTGACGCTACTGGAATAGAATCAGGGAGCAATGGAGGAGCGGTCACCTTTCAGGCACAAAATCCACATTCTCCAGGGATGCTGTCTGATCCATTGAGTTACTCCAACACTTTGTAAACCTGCAGTTCCTTGCTTCTGCATTCCCATCGGGCAAAAGGCACAGAAGTGTGAAAACCCACACCTCCAGATTCAGGGACAGTTTCTTCCCAGCTGTTATCTGGCAACTGAATCATCCTACCACAGCCAGAGAGCAGTACTGAACTACTATCTACCTCATTGGTGACCCTCAGACTATCTTTGATCGGACTTCACTGGCTTTACCTTGCACTAAACGTTATTCCCTTATCATGCATCTGTACACTGTGAATGGCTCGATTGTAACCATGTATGCTATTTCTGCTGGCTGGTTAGCACGCAACAAAAGCTTTTCACTGTACCTCGGTACACGTGACATTAAACTAAACTCAACTGGTATTTGGGAGAGAGAAAGACGTCTGCAGGAAAATAAGATGCAGGAACTATCATGGTGATGACATAGAGTTTCAGTTATTCTGATACTGACTGCAAAAAGATTGCAAGTCCAACAAGGAGAAATGCACTTAAGACTTTCTTGATCAATTACACTTGGAGAGGAGGAAGTAGAGAGGACTCAATCGAGAGTGGAAATGAAGTGAGATTAGTGAGCCTGCGAGAGATGATGCACAGAACCAATCAGAGGAGTCATTATATAACCATTTAGAAACCCTTGAATTCTGTTTGCGTTTTATGAACAGTCTCCTCCATTTAGCCAGTCACCTTGGCAGCACACCTCCCCGAGCAGAGAGCCTGCACTCCACTCAGCAAGTGAAGAGCAGGCGCTTCCTGACACAACCTCGACTAATCACAATCCAACATTAATCCAGACTCAGCTCAGACTTGCTCCCCAGCACTTCTGGACTCACTTTGTCCACATAATCCCCATCACCATTGTGTGACTTAGCTAGCTTCCACTCTGTGGACAGCCCATTCTAACCTCCACATCATCACCGACCATTCTCAAACACCCTGCGTCATTCACTCACACAGAAACTCCGTCACAGACCTCGTGTTTATGGTTGTGTGATCTCCCATCCCACCTACAGAAACGTTGCTCGTTCATGGTCGTTCCTACCTCCCCCTAAATGCATCAATGTCAGTCAGCTCCATCACTTCATGTGTGCACAAGATCCACCTTCTTGCAGCAACGCCTGTGTGTTCATTCCCAGCACATCCCCACAATCAATCTCTGTGTCAATTCTCATCGTGCATCTTGCTCCAGCTGTTGATGGTCCATAAAGACCCAGCAGCCCACACATTAGCCCCAGCAGCCCACACATTAGCCCCAGCAGCCCACACATTAGCCCCAGCAGCCCACACTAGACCTAGCAGCTCACACTACACCCAGCACCATAAACCCAGCAGCCCACTGTTGACCCAGCAGCCCACACTACACCCAGCACCATAAACCCAGCAGCCCACATTCTTGTGCCAACACCCCTCCCATCGCTGGCCGCAAGGCAGCTGTGAATCAAGAGAGTGCCCCCTGCCTGCCCTGGGTCTGGCCTCTGTCCGTTGTTGTGATGCAGGCTGAGGCAAAGGAGCTGGACAGAAACAGTATTGGATGAATGCCATCAATGGTCTACACACTTCTCCCTGTCCACAGGACTTGACCAGGAACCAAACTACCCACTCTGTCCTTGTGGAAGCTGTTGACCCGAAACACCAATTCCACCCACTCCCCCCACCCACAAGCTCTGACAGCAGTTTATTTGCTCCAGATTCCAGCATCTCCAGTCTCTCGCCTCTAACCTGCTCCAAGAGTTGGCGATTTTCAGTACGCAAGCACTGCTGGTGTGACGGTCCTGAACTCCATCCAGTTACTGCCAGATCTGCTCAACACTGTCTGGGTGGGTGGGGAAGGGGTGTGGAGGGGATGTGGAGGAGGTGTGGGGGGTGGGGTGGTTGAGGTGGGGGGCGGTGGGGGTGGGGAAAGGGGGAAGGGGGTGGGGGGGAGGGGGTGGGAGGGCGGGGAGGGGGTAGTGGGGGAGGTGTGTTGGGTGAGGGGCGTGGGGGGGGGGGGGTGGTTGGGGAGGGGGGGTGGGGGTGGGGTGGCTTAGGCGGTGCAGGGGCACAGAGATTGAGGGAAGAATTCTGAAGCATTGATAGAGGTGATTTGTTGAGGGGAGACACAGAATTGGAGGAGTGGGCTGAGGGAAAGCTGAAGGAGGTTACAGGGAAACACATCAGCAACACCTCTGCAAACTCTGCCAACACTAGTTGGGGCAGCAGCTCCTACAGTGGCACAACACAAGGGTGCAGAGTGTAGAGCACTTGGATCACATGGAGATGGGCCAGCAGCTTTGTGTGAGGTCTTACTCACGGGGGTTAGTGCACAGACAATGTTAGATGTGACATTATGTACAAATGCCCAAGCTAACTTCTGTATGTTGCTCCGTTACTTATAGCTCTGGTTGAATAGGCATTAAGTGAAGTTTTACTGGAAACATTAATAACCTACTGCTCAAAGAACCACCCACCTCCAATCTATCATGAGAGGTTCTATGATTAAATGCAGAATTACCAGACATCAGAACTCTGAAGTCTGATGTGGCTTTATGCTTGAATATTTTGTGTCTCTGAAGCCCCAGTATGGAGTTTGTAGCCCAGAGCCTTGCCTGAAAATACCCCTGGTAGTTAGATCACAGCAGCAAGTCTACCTACAATTACTCACCTTTTATAAAGCAATAAAGCAGCCTTGATCTGTTCCTGTGTTCCATTAGATTACTGGCGATCCATTCACCTGCTTTTATTGAAACACCGATTCACAATAAATAACACAAATACCAAATAAAAACTGATTGGGTTCAGCTTTATTTATTGCTTTATTTATTGTGATTAAACTGCGTTTCAATATAAGAAAAACAGCTGAATGGAAACCAGGAAACATTAATCACCAAAAAAAAACCCTTTGAAGGTAGACAAAAGTGCTGGAGAAACTCAGCAGGTGAGGCAGCATCTATGGAGCGAAGGAAATAGGTGACGTTTCGGGACCTGAAATGTTGCCTATTTCCTTCGCTCCCAGAGATGCTGCCTCACCCGCTGAGTTTCTCTAGCATTTTTGTCTACCTTAGATTTTTCCAGCATCTGCAGTTCTTTCTTAAACCAAAAAAAAAAACCTTTTGTTACTGAGGAGGAAAGCTGAGAATTCGCAGCATTTTCTGGATTTTATTTCAAACTGCCAGCTTTGACAGGGCTGGCCACTTATAGGAACATACGTTGTACTATCAAGTAATACCTTTGTTGAGAGAGAAGATGAATACTCACTGAATTCTCCAACCAGAGACAAGGCCTTTGCTCCTGGTGCCCACTCCTTGCAGTAAATGCCACCATTTGCCTGCTGGTGGATACCAAACGATTCGTAGCCACGAGAAAACTTGTCAAGATTTCCTTCATTTTTATCGATATGTTTGACCAAATTCTTTAAATTATTGTACCTTTGCAGAAGAGAAAAGAAAGGCAAGTTACTTGCTATCTGTGACGTACATCAGCAAATACACAGGATGATGAGAGGGAGATGGGGGGTGTCCCCGATCTGGGCATTTTGGGGCTTTGTTCTGAAAAGCTCCGCACCTGAACAATGCCAGAGGTGTGTCGCAGAGATTCTGCGACATGCAACAACTCGTCACTCTGTCCTCAAAGATGACATTAATATCACTGTTGCAAGGACTATTCACAACATCCCGATCTTTGTCTAAGTGAACATTAATCACACCTCCTATATTCACATGCACGTCATTACTGTCTAACAAACAGTCCCTGAAGTACACTACTGGTCAAAGGTTTCAAACACAGTAGACTATTATGTCCTGGACCCCATTTGGACCAATTCCCCATAATGAACCCCCATTCCTTCTCTCCAGAGATGCTGCCTGAACCACTGAGTTACTCCAGCTTTTTGTATCTACCAACGGTTTGAACCAGCATCTGCTGTTCCTTCCAACACTGACAAAGACCTTACTGAAGTCCACTAGACTACCGTCACTGTCACTGTTGGTGTAGTCTAGTGGACAGTGTTGGTGTCGTCTAGTGGACAGTGTTGGTGTCGTCTAGTGGACAGTGTTGGTGTCGTCTAGTGGACAGTGTTGGTGTCGTCTAGTGGACAGTGTTGGTGTCGTCTAGTGGACAGTGTTGGTGTCGTCTAGTGGACAGTGTTGGTGTCGTCTAGTGGACAGTGTTGGTGTCGTCTAGTGGACAGTGTTGGTGTCGTCTAGTGGACAGTGTTGGTGTCGTCTAGTGGACAGTGTTGGTGTCGTCTAGTGGACAGTGTTGGTGTCGTCTAGTGGACAGTGTTGGTGTCGTCTAGTGGACAGTGTTGGTGTCTAGTGGACAGTGTTGGTGTCTAGTGGACAGTGTTGGTGTCTAGTGGACAGTGTTGGTGTCTAGTGGACAGTGTTGGTGTCTAGTGGACAGTGTTGGTGTCTAGTGGACAGTGTTGGTGTCTAGTGGACAGTGTTGGTGTCGTCTAGTGGACAGTGTTGGTGTCGTCTAGTGGTCAGTGTTGGTGTCGTCTAGTGGACAGTGTTGGTGTCTAGTGGACAGTGTTGGTGTCGTCTAGTGGACAGTGTTGGTGTCTAGTGGACAGTGTTGGTGTCGTCTAGTGGACAGTGTTGGTGTCTAGTGGACAGTGTTGGTGTCTAGTGGACAGTGTTGGTGTTGTCTAGTGGACAGTGTTGGTGTCGTCTAGTGGACAGTGTTGGTGTCGTCTAGTGGACAGTGTTGGTGTCGTCTAGTGGACAGTGTTGGTGTCGTCTAGTGGACAGTGTTGGTGTCTAGTGGACAGTGTTGGAGTCGTCTAGTGGACAGTGTTGGTGTCTAGTGGACAGTGTTGGTGTCTAGTGGACAGTGTTGGTGTCTAGTGGACAGTGTTGGTGTCTAGTGGACAGTGTTGGTGTCTAGTGGACAGTGTTGGTGTCGTCTAGTGGACAGTGTTGGTGTTGTCTAGTGGACAGTGTTGGTGTCGTCTAGTGGACAGTGTTGGTGTCAAGTGGACAGTGTTGGTGTCGTCTAGTGGACAGTGTTGGTGTCTCGTGGACAGTGTTGGTGTCTAGTGGACAGTGTTGGTGTCTAGTGGACAGTGTTGGTGTCTAGTGGACAGTGTTGGTGTCTAGTGGACAGTGTTGGTGTCTAGTGGACAGTGTTGGTGTCTAGTGGACAGTGTTGGTGTTGTCTAGTGGACAGTGTTGGTGTCTAGTGGACAGTGTTGGTGTCGTCTAGTGGACAGTGTTGGTGTCTAGTGGACAGTGTTGGTGTCTAGTGGACAGTGTTGGTGTCGTCTAGTGGACAGTGTTGGTGTCTAGTGGACAGTGTTGGTGTCTAGTGGACAGTGTTGGTGTCGTCTAGTGGACAGTGTTGGTGTCTAGTGGACAGTGTTGGTGTCGTCTAGTGGACAGTGTTGGTGTCTAGTGGACAGTGTTGGTGTCGTCTAGTGGACAGTGTTGGTGTCTAGTGGACAGTGTTGGTGTCGTCTAGTGGACAGTGTTGGTGTCGTCTAGTGGACAGTGTTGGTGTCGTCTAGTGGACAGTGTTAGTGGACAGTGTTGGTGTCTAGTGGACAGTGTTGGTGTCGTCTAGTGGACAGTGTTGGTGTCGTCTAGTGGTCAGTGTTGGTGTCGTCTAGTGGACAGTGTTGGTGTCGTCTAGTGGACAGTGTTGGTGTCGTCTAGTGGACAGTGTTGGTGTCTAGTGGACAGTGTTGGAGTCGTCTAGTGGACAGTGTTGGTGTCTAGTGGACAGTGTTGGTGTCTAGTGGACAGTGTTGGTGTCTAGTGGACAGTGTTGGTGTCTAGTGGACAGTGTTGGTGTCTAGTGGACAGTGTTGGTGTCGTCTAGTGGACAGTGTTGGTGTTGTCTAGTGGACAGTGTTGGTGTCGTCTAGTGGACAGTGTTGGTGTCGTCTAGTGGACAGTGTTGGTGTCGTCTAGTGGACAGTGTTGGTGTCTAGTGGACAGTGTTGGTGTCTAGTGGACAGTGTTGGTGTCTAGTGGACAGTGTTGGTGTCTAGTGGACAGTGTTGGTGTCTAGTGGACAGTGTTGGTGTCTAGTGGACAGTGTTGGTGTCTAGTGGACAGTGTTGGTGTTGTCTAGTGGACAGTGTTGGTGTCTAGTGGACAGTGTTGGAGTCGTCTAGTGGACAGTGTTGGTGTCTAGTGGACAGTGTTGGTGTCTAGTGGACAGTGTTGGTGTCTAGTGGACAGTGTTGGTGTCTAGTGGACAGTGTTGGTGTCTAGTGGACAGTGTTGGTGTCGTCTAGTGGACAGTGTTGGTGTTGTCTAGTGGACAGTGTTGGTGTCGTCTAGTGGACAGTGTTGGTGTCAAGTGGACAGTGTTGGTGTCGTCTAGTGGACAGTGTTGGTGTCTCGTGGACAGTGTTGGTGTCTAGTGGACAGTGTTGGTGTCTAGTGGACAGTGTTGGTGTCTAGTGGACAGTGTTGGTGTCTAGTGGACAGTGTTGGTGTCTAGTGGACAGTGTTGGTGTCTAGTGGACAGTGTTGGTGTTGTCTAGTGGACAGTGTTGGTGTCTAGTGGACAGTGTTGGTGTCGTCTAGTGGACAGTGTTGGTGTCTAGTGGACAGTGTTGGTGTCTAGTGGACAGTGTTGGTGTCGTCTAGTGGACAGTGTTGGTGTCTAGTGGACAGTGTTGGTGTCTAGTGGACAGTGTTGGTGTCGTCTAGTGGACAGTGTTGGTGTCTAGTGGACAGTGTTGGTGTCGTCTAGTGGACAGTGTTGGTGTCTAGTGGACAGTGTTGGTGTCGTCTAGTGGACAGTGTTGGTGTCTAGTGGACAGTGTTGGTGTCGTCTAGTGGACAGTGTTGGTGTCTAGTGGACAGTGTTGGTGTCGTCTAGTGGACAGTGTTGGTGTCTAGTGGACAGTGTTGGTGTCTAGTGGACAGTGTTGGTGTTGTCTAGTGGACAGTGTTGGTGTCGTCTAGTGGACAGTGTTGGTGTCGTCTAGTGGACAGTGTTGGTGTCGTCTAGTGGACAGTGTTGGTGTCGTCTAGTGGACAGTGTTGGTGTCTAGTGGACAGTGTTGGAGTCGTCTAGTGGACAGTGTTGGTGTCTAGTGGACAGTGTTGGTGTCTAGTGGACAGTGTTGGTGTCTAGTGGACAGTGTTGGTGTCTAGTGGACAGTGTTGGTGTCTAGTGGACAGTGTTGGTGTCGTCTAGTGGACAGTGTTGGTGTTGTCTAGTGGACAGTGTTGGTGTCGTCTAGTGGACAGTGTTGGTGTCGTCTAGTGGACAGTGTTGGTGTCGTCTAGTGGACAGTGTTGGTGTCTAGTGGACAGTGTTGGTGTCTAGTGGACAGTGTTGGTGTCTAGTGGACAGTGTTGGTGTCTAGTGGACAGTGTTGGTGTCTAGTGGACAGTGTTGGTGTCTAGTGGACAGTGTTGGTGTCTAGTGGACAGTGTTGGTGTTGTCTAGTGGACAGTGTTGGTGTCTAGTGGACAGTGTTGGTGTCGTCTAGTGGACAGTGTTGGTGTCTAGTGGACAGTGTTGGTGTCGTCTAGTGGACAGTGTTGGTGTCTAGTGGACAGTGTTGGTGTCTAGTGGACAGTGTTGGTGTCGTCTAGTGGACAGTGTTGGTGTCTAGTGGACAGTGTTGGTGTCTAGTGGATAGTGTTGGTGTCGTCTAGTGGACAGTGTTGGTGTCTAGTGGACAGTGTTGGTGTCTAGTGGACAGTGTTGGTGTCGTCTAGTGGACAGTGTTGGTGTCTAGTGGACAGTGTTGGTGTCGTCTAGTGGACAGTGTTGGTGTCGTCTAGTGGACAGTGTTGGTGTCTAGTGGACAGTGTTGGTGTCGTCTAGTGGACAGTGTTGGTGTCGTCTAGTGGACAGTGTTGGTGTCGTCTAGTGGACAGTGTTGGTGTCGTCTAGTGGACAGTGTTGGTGTCGTCTAGTGGACAGTGTTGGTGTCGTCTAGTGGACAGTGTTGGTGTCTAGTGGACAGTGTTGGTGTCTAGTGGACAGTGTTGGTGTCTAGTGGACAGTGTTGGTGTCTAGTGGACAGTGTTGGTGTCTAGTGGACAGTGTTGGTGTCTAGTGGACAGTGTTGGTGTCTAGTGGACAGTGTTGGTGTCGTCTAGTGGACAGTGTTGGTGTCGTCTAGTGGACAGTGTTGGTGTCTAGTGGACAGTGTTGGTGTCTAGTGGGCTTCAGTAAGCTGCCCTCACTGAAAGTCACACTGACGATTCTCTGCAAGTGTGGATTAATTCAGCTCAATAAATGCCTCCAATAACGTCCCTTCCTTCCCCTGATGTAGTCTGCGGCCTGTGATTACCACTGACAACCACTGCCCTTCAGGAATAGGTCTTGGTGCAATGCAATTTCATCGAAATCATTGTCATTCTGTGGCCCTTGTATTGTTTTTCGGCTCGTGCAAGAACACACAATCAACGTAATAACAGCAAGCCTTGTTGTTTCCAAAGGGCATGCGAGCATTTCAGTTCTGCTGTCAGTGTTAAAGTGTGTCCTTGTTTCAAGCGAGCATTGTCCCCCAATGAGTCCCTGGAGAAAGTTCGATGTTGTCAAAACCAATACAATGGGCCATGGATCAAGCAGGAAACTTCCAGCGTTGTAAAACCTCCAGGCACCGGGCGTGTGGTCGACTCAGACCCAGCACCTCCTGCACATGTAGGGACCAGGGTAATCAGAGTACCTCTATACCCTGGCTCCTCTCCATCACACACAATAGACAATAGGTGCAAGAGTAGGCCATTCGGCCCTTCGAGCCAGCACCGCCATTCAATGTAATCATAGCTGATCATCCCCAATCAGTACCCCGTTCCTGCCTTCTCCCCATATCCCCTGACTCCGCCATTTTTAAGAGCCCTATCTAGCTCTCTCTTGAAAGTATCCAGAGAACCGGCCTCCACCGCCCTCTGAGGCAGAGAATTCCACAGACTCACCACTCTCTGTGAGAAAACGTGTTTCCTTGTCTCCGTTCCAAATGGCTTACCCCTTATTCTTAAACTGTGGCCCCTGGATCTGGACTCCTCCAACATCGGGAACATGTTTCCTGCAACCTGAACCTTTAGCCGAGCCTGCATCAAAGGAGCCACCTCCTCGCGACACCACTGGCATCTTCCACTGTCAGCAGACCCCAATCCAAAGCCCAGGACCACCCTCTGCCCACTCGCCCTCTGTCAGCTAAATATCAAACAGCAACGCGCTGCACTCCCTCATCACCAGCTTTGCTTTAACAACTTCTGCAGAATCATTCTTAATATCAAAGGGCAGGGTTCACAGGATAATGGATCTAAAATGAGAATCCCACTATAGTGGTACAGACCATTAAGCCCCGCGGACCGGTCCTGGTATTTAATTCAATTGCGGCTCCTTTCCACATCAAATGTCATTTACATTCCTTCCCTTCACCCCTGATACCTTTCCCCAATCTGTGTTCAAAAGGTCAACCAGCTCTCAGCAGGCACACTCGGTGGAGCATTATCAGCTCCCTCTGTGAAAAGAACTGCTCACTCTTCTCATTCCTGAACTATTGGCTACTATGTCAACATTAATTACGAGAATTATTAGATATTTAAAAATGTAATGCACCTTATCAGTACCCGTGATCCATTTTAAAAAGGACTACATCGTCTGATTGACACTGTGGCAGACTCACAGACGTGGAAGACCAACATGGCCAGTGGTATATCACTGCCTGCTCATCATCACTGAATGAATAAGTTTATTGGCCAAGTATTCACATACAAGGAATTTGCCTTGGTGCTCCGCCCGCAAGTGACAAGGACAAACACTGAAGTGTTTAGGAATCATTGGCCTCAGACTACAGCAATATCCTGATGGTAAAAGACACAGCATTGAGGTATCTCCAACGAGAGAACTTTACCATACAACCAGCACAGACCCGATGGGCCAAACAGCCTCCATTGAATTGAAACACGTCATAAGGTCATTGGAGCAGAATTAGGCCATTCGGCCCAACAAGTCTATTCCGCTGTTCAATCATGGCTAATCTATCTCTCCCTCTCAACCCCATTCTCCTGCCTTCTCCCCATAACCCCCGACGCCCGCACTCATCAAGAATCTATCGATCTCTGCCGTTGACTTGGCCTCCACCGCCGTGCCACTGCGCTGTGCGCTGGAGGTGAGGAAAGTGGCAGTGAGCTGAGCGCACTCACACCAGGACTGCAGCACGCCGCAATACCTCATTCTCTACTGACCCGGTGATCAAACACAGGCAGCTGCTGCCCTGGAGAGGAGCTGCCTGCTGACTGAGGGCGAGGCCCAGCAGCGTAGGAGATGGACCGTACAGGAGAGGCAGAGCTAATGTGAATGAGCTTATACTTTGCCCCAGGGTGGAGCAGTCCAGACCAGGCCAGACCAGGGCTAAGGTGAGATGGGTGAGATCTGAAAGAGACCTGAGGGGCAATAGCTTCACAGAGACTGGTGGGTGTGTGGAAAGAGCTGCCAGAGGAAGTGTAGGGGAAGGTACAATGGCAACATTGAAGACATTCAGACAGGATCGGGAAAGTTTAGAGAGATATGGGCCAGCCTAGTTACCTGGTTGGCATGGACAGTTTCTGTGCTGTGTGACTCGAGATGAAGTTAAGGCCTAGACTCGTGCATGGAACTGTAATGTGTTGAACGCTGCCCCTCACCTGACAGCAATGCCCTCTGCTATTGGACACTTCCACCCTAGGGTAAAGGTTCTGGCCACCGTATCCACGCCTCTCATAATTTTACTACAACTCAGCCTCTCAAAATGCCTAGAATTATCGGGTTTGATTGGATAGCATGCAAAACAAAGCTTTTCATTATATCTCAGTACGTGACAATAGACAATAGGTGCAGGAGGAGGCCATTCGGCCCTTCCAGCCAGCACCGCCATTCAATGTGATCATGGCTGATCATCCCCAATCAGTTACCCGTTCCTGCCTTCTCCCCATATCCCCTGACTCCGCTATTTTTAAGAGCCCTATCTAGCTCTCTCTTGAAACCATCCAGAGAACCCGCCTCCACCGCCCTCTGAGGCAGAGAATTCCACAGACTCACCACACTCTGTGAGAAAAAGTGTTTCCTCATCTCTGTTCTAAATGGCTTACTCCTTATTCTTAAACTGTGGTCCCTGGTTCTGGACTCCCCCAACATCGGGAACATGTTTCCTGCCTCTAGCGTGTCCAAACCCTTAATAATCTTATATGTTTCAATGAGATCCCCTCTCATCCGTCTAAACTCCAGAGTGTACAAGCCCAGCTGCTCCATTCTCTCAGCATATGACAGTCCCGCCATCCCGGGAATTAACCTTGTGAACCTACGCTGCACTCCCTCAATAGCAAGAATGTCCTTCCTCAAATTAGGGGACCAAAACTGCACACAATACTCCAGGTGTGGTCTCACTAGGGCTCTATATAACTGCAGAAGGACCTCTTTGCTCCTATATTCGATTCCTCTTGTTATAAAGGCCAACATGCTATTCGCTTTCTAAACTAAACTAAATAAAATGAGAGAGACGGGGTGCAGAGCTAAAGGTGGAAATGTCAAAGACTCGATGGCATAGCTTAAAGGTCAGGTGGGCAAAGCTTTGTTTAGTTTAGATACAGTGCGGAAACAGGCCCTTCGGCCCAATGGGTCTGCGCCAACCAGCAATCCCCGCATATTAATCCCCGCATATTAACACTATCCTACACATACTAGGAATGATTTACATTTATCAAGCCAATTAACCTACAAACCTGTACATCTTTGGAATGTGTGGTCGGTGGGGGCGCTGCGAGTCAGCTGCCCTGCCAGCAGCATGTTCATTATTTCGTCTTTTTTTGTCTTTCTGGTGCGTCTAACGTTAGTTTAGGTGTCTCTCGGTGTGTCTTGTGTAGGGGGTGGGGGGGGGGTAAGGGGGGGAAACCACTTTTGGTCGCCTCCTCGACGGAGAGGCGACTTTTTCCACGTCACCTCCCTCGCGGCCGAACAGCTTGGATTGGAGCGGCCTTTCCCGGAGTCGGGCCCAGAGATTCAGCAGTGGGCGCAGCGTGGACTTTTTCCCCTCGCGGAGCGGGGAACCCTTGCCAGGGTGTCGCCAGAAGGGAGTGCTCCGATTGCTGGCCTGGTGACTTTGGCATCTTGGGGCAGTGGTCTGCGGAGCTTCTAGCCGCGGGCGTGGCGTGGACTTACCATCCGGAGTCTGGGATCCCTCGCCGGGGATCGCCGGATAAGAGCTTCGACCGCCGGCCTGCGGCCTATAACATCCTGAAGCCGCGGTCTCTGGCAGGAAAGTGCCGATTCGGGCAATCCAAGTGTGTTCGATCATCCCGACGCCGGAGTTTGGATCATCCCGACGAGAGGGCCTGTACATCGGGCCATTCGTAGCCGCAACTACGGAGGGTTCATGGACCCGACCACGGATGAACAAAGGAGGAGAACTGACTGAACTTTGTTGCCTTCCACCACAGTGAAGAATGCTGTGGTGGATGTTTGTGCTAAATTTTATTGTGTATTGTGTGTTATTTTTAAGTGTATCGCTGCTGGCAAATTCATATCACTGCACCTTCGGGTGCATGTGATGAATAAAATTGACTTTGACTTTGAAACAGAAGATCTCAGAGAAAACCAACGCAGGTCACGGGGAGAAGTACAAACTCCGTACAGACAGCACCCGTAGTCGGGATTGAACGCGGGTCTCCGGCGCTGCATTCGCTGTAAGGCAGCGCCACCATGAAAGGGCATGTGAGGGGTAAGTGGTTGGTGCGTTGGCAGGGACTGTGGCGGAGGTAAATGTAACAGCAACATTTGAGGCATTTAGAACAGGCAATGTGGAGATGTAGACCACGTGCAGGCAGACGGGAACTTTAAATGGCCATCATGAGTTGGCAGAGATATTGTGGGCCGAATGGCCTGTTCTTGTGCCGCACAGTTTGATGTTTAACAAATGCAGCCTGAGTTCCAAGTGCTGCTTGCTGTCGACTGCTGATAATTCAAAGCACTCCTTTGACTTTGAAAGATAAATTGTCCTGTAATTTGAATTTGTCAACATAAATAGCAAAAGTAGTACTAAATAAGGAATCCAATCACTTGAATTAAGCACATTTGAATTAAAATGGCACCAATTTAAAAATAAATAAATCCAAATTACTGCCAAGCAAGATTTTTCATTCATTTTGCTCCATAATCAAAGACATTATCAGGTCAGAGAAATTCTCAATCACAGGGACTCCCAGTAGAAAACCTGCGTTAGTGCCGTACACTTATACAGCGAATGGCAAGACAAAATCTATGCTCCTAATCCAGCCAAATGTGTTTAGCGCAGACAAGCAAAGGTTCTGCATGGATGTGATGGGCTGAAGGGCCTGTTTCTCCTCTGCCCCGCTCTATAGCTCTCTCTCTCTCTCTCTCTCTCTATCCTTTGTCCTCTCGATAAATTAGAGCATGCTTCTTCTGACCTCTGAGCTGTGGCATGAACTCTTTATTCCTCCACAGACGCGGCCTGATTTGATGAGTGTTTCCAGTATTTCCCACTTTTATGATGGGGATGAATAAGATGACGAGTGGAGAAACAGAACATTAAGCCGTGGGCAGCAGAGTTCTGCATTTACTTCTATTCTAGAACCATCTAGCATTGAGCAAGAAGCTGGAATATATCAGGTACATGTCCCATTCACACAAGCCAGCTGTCCATCATTCTTCTTGCGTCCATCATCTATGTTTCAGATGTTGGGCCAGGCGCTTGCACGGTGGACAGCCTTCTCGTTTGCCACCGCTAGATCTTCCAGGCAGCATTGTTCACCAAGTGGGCAACTTAGTGAGTGTGGCATGGATTGTACAGATGTTCCACATTCACATTCTGTGTCTGCCGCATCTGCATTGTCCCATTTGTTCATATTGGTCTTGCATCGGCCCATCCCTGTATGAAGCCTATTGAGGGACTTGCAGGTCTTCTAGTCACACCTGTGACCAGGTGGGAGCTGTTCCTTGCTTGGGGTTGGCATCTTTACGTGGTGGTGGTTTTCACTGCGTTTCTTTCCCCACAAGGCTAGTCTGGTTGCTTGAGGAGACTGTGATAGTGGCTGGACTCCATGCTAAGCCGGGCAAAAGCAGAACCTTCATTTCCTTCAACCACCATTGTGGATATTTCATAATTATTGCTGAGACCCCCCTCCCTCCCCTCCCCAAAATTTGAAGTAACATTCAGCACCTGTGTGGGTGAACATATTTTGTAGCAGTCCATAAGTTCTAGCAGATTTAGACCATTCGACCCATCAAGTCTACTCCGCCACACAATCATGGCTGATCTATCTTTCCCTCTCAACCCCATTCTCCTGCCTTCTCCCCATAACCTCTGACACCAAGACCAATCAAGAATCTGTCAATCTCTGCCTTAAAAATATCCACTGTCTTGGCCTCCACAGCCTTCTGTGGCAATGAACTCCACAGATTCACCACCCTCTGACTAAAGAAACTCCTCCTCATCTCCTTCCTAAAAAAGCTCCTCCTTTTTCCTTCCTTCTCCTCGCCACCCCCTATCAGTCTGAAGAAGGGTTTCGGACCGAAACGTTGCCTATTTCCTTCGCTCCATAGATGCTGCTGCACCCGCTGAGTTTCTCCAGCATTTTTGTGTACCTTCGATTTTCCAGCATCTGCAGTTCCTTCTTGAATCCTTTTATTGAGGCTATGATCTCTGGTTCAAGACTCTCCCACTAGTGGAAACATCCTCTCCACATCCACTCTGGAGCCAGGGGCCACAGTTTAAGAATAAGGAGTAAGACATTTAGAACGGAGACAAGGAAATACTTTTTCTCACAGAGAATGGTGAGTCTGTGGGACTCTCTGCCTCAGAGGGCGGTGGAGGCAGGTTCTCTGGATGCTTTCAAGAGAGAGCTAGATAGGGCTCTTAAAAATAGTGGAGTCAGGAGATATGGGGAGAAGGCAGGAACGGGGTACTGATTGGGGATGATTAGCCATGACCACATTGAATGGCGGTGCTGGCTCGAAGGGCCGAATGGCCTACTCCTGCACCTTTGGCCGTTGTCTATTGTCACTCTATCCAGGCCTTTCACTATTCAGTAAGTTTCAATGAGGTCCCCTCCTCATCCTTCTAAAGTCAGTTGTAGGATTTGTAGCTGAACAAGTCTTTACAGCACCATCATCTTGGTCTATAGCTGGAAAGAACCCACCTTCAAGGACACACACTTGCTGATCAATGTTTAGCATTGCTTACTTAAATAACAACGGGTTTTAAAAAAAAAGGAGTTTTAAATTCAAATAAAGATCAAGTCTATAACACTGTCCTTGTAGCAGATACACAAAATACATTAGACCTGGATAGCACAATTGTAAAAGGTTTAATGAATACAGAATGGCTTTTGCTTATGGTAATGTATGGAGACAGCAGAACTGTTAACGTGCAATTTAAATCACAAGTACCTACACATCACACAGAAAATGGAAATCACAGCTAACAACTTGCATTTGTATAGAGTTTGAAAGCAGAAAACACTGCAGGTGATTTACCAAGGACAGCACAGGTAGCATGTGAGGGAGGGGGGGAGAGGGAGGGGGGGGAGGAGAGGGATTGGGTCGGTGTTCGGGCAGGTGTGTGTGGACATGTGGGCTACTTCCATGTGACCGATGAGAAAATGGCCACGCAAGACAGGCAGAGACTGGAAGGTGACACAAGATTCCATGGGCACAGGCAAGAGAGGGCAGAGTTGATGGAGGCCGTTACAGGAGGATGTCGGAAGGAATCCGGGACATGGCGCAGGTTCTCAAGATGTTTCAAGAACAGGGCAGAACAATATTAGCCTTTCCCCAATTTAGGATTAACTTGTGGACCAATAGACAATAGACAATAGGTGCAGGAGTAGGCCATTCGGCCCTTCGACCACTCCTATCTTTTTCCATAACTGCTTTCAACTTCACGGCATAAAGGTAATTGGTCCCAAAGTGCTCCTCTGCTGAGAGCTCAGTCATGCCTCATTTCTCAAGAGGAGGTCCATGCTGCCCTTCTCTGGGATGGTATTCAACAAACCTCTCCGAGACACACACACAGAATTCACCTCATTCATTCAATCCCTTAGCACTTTGGTTACCCAGGTCAGTTTACACAACACTATTATTCTAACAGCTATAGAGTCATAGTGCTGTATAGCACAGAAACAGGCCCTTCGCTCTATCTTGTTGATGCTGACCAAGTTGGCATGTTGGGCGAGTCCCATTTGCCCACATTGGTCTCTAACCCTTTCTACCCATGTTCCTGTGTCCATGCAGATGGGGGTCATGGTTCACACGCCCTGTCCCTGAGGATTGGCAGCAACACTCACGTGATCCCACGACAGCCCCTGGACAGTGTAGCTCTTCCCGTCCCGTGAGGGAGGCTCAGACCAACCTTTACCTCCAAGTGTGACCAGTGACATTTGTACTTTCCACCACAACTTCAGGAGCAGAGTTGCCACCAAGTAAACACAGCCAGCAGGAGGCTGGAAACACCGCAGCAACTGTGCCAAACATTTGTAAATAGGTTAACCAATCATGAAAAAAACCCATTGCCTTTTAACTTTGGGAAACAAATTCCTATTTGGCAGCAGAAGTGAATCGTTTGTTGCCTCTTTGTGTTAGCAACCTGTTCATCACTGGTGTGTGGTCTACAAAGGTTAACCTTGCAACGCTCACATCTCATCACAGCCCAGAAGGACGCGACTGAATTCATCGGCTTTCACCTTTGAGTTCTTTAGAGCAAGCAT
Source organism: Amblyraja radiata (assembly GCF_010909765.2). Taxonomy (NCBI): domain Eukaryota; kingdom Metazoa; phylum Chordata; class Chondrichthyes; order Rajiformes; family Rajidae; genus Amblyraja; species Amblyraja radiata. Next base: position 927,061 of record NC_045969.1, read on the forward strand.
TCAGAAGGCAGCTCACACCTAGAAGGACAGTTATTAATGGTCCTGCAAGCTGAAGGAGTACCACATCTCCCATGTTCCTGTCGGCAGCAACACAAACGTGTACCTGACAGACACAGATCCTTCCATTAATGTCCACAGAGATATCTTAAATTAACAAGGCACCAGACAAATGAATTCACAAATCAACAAAGAACCAGTAATGTTTTCTTAAAACTGGAAGAATCTGCAGCTGTTTAGATTAATGAGCCCCTTAGCAATTTAACTAAAATGGGATCAAAGGACTTTAATTAAACAAAAACAAAAATAAAGAAATGCCATTATTGAAATACCATTAAAATGAATACGCAGTTTTTAAGAGAATACTGAAGAGTGCCCTGTTCATCAATACTCCCGAGTGTGCTTGGAGTGATTTATTCTGCTGGTGCACTATATCAATGAAAGTTGTTAATGTGCCTCTGCACTGTAGAGTGAAGGTCACAGCCTCCGTACCAACACCCTGCACTCTGCCACAGACATGGCTCAGCATTCCAGCAACTAACCGACTGACTGACTGCTGGCAAACTCACCGGGGGGAGGGGGGGGGGGGATGAGAGGGGGGGGGGGGATGAGAGGGGGGGGGGGGAGGGGGGGGGGGGAAGAGAGGGAGGGGGGGAGGAGAGGGACGAGAGTGGAGGGGGGGAGGAGAGGGAGGGGGGGAGGAAAGGGAGGGGGAGGAGAGGGAGGGGGGGAGGAGAGGGAGGGGGGGAGGAGGAGGGAGGGAGGAGGAGGGGGGGGATGGAGAGGGAGAGGGGGGGAGGAGAGGGAGGGATGAGAGGGAGGGGGGGATGAGAGGGAGGGGGGGGGATGAGAGAGAGGGGGGGGAAGAGAGGGAGGGGGGGAAAGAGAGGGAGGGGGGGAAGAGAGGGAGGGGGGGAGAAGGAGAGGGGGGGATGAGAGGGAGGGGGGGGGATGAGAGAGAGGGGGGGAAGAGAGGGAGGGGGGGATGAGAGGGAGGGGGGGTATGAGAGGGAGGGGGGGAAGAGAGGGAGGGGGGAGGAGATGGAGGGGAGGGAGAGGGAGGGGAGGGAGGAGAGGGCTGCTCTGTCAGAGCTACCATCGCTCGGCTGAGATGCTGCCCTGGGCACCAGTTGCTTCGTCAGTTGGAGCTTAAAGACCCTGAAGCTCAGTCATACAGAGGTTGTTGGAGTGCTTACCCCGTACATTGAGCAATAACGCTTCCTCACCCAACAACACAAGAACCACCCACAGGGTCAGTAGCACTCTGCCACAGTCACGAGAGAATGCAGGTGCTAGAATCAACAGCAACAAAGAAAGTGCTGGAGGAGATACTCAGCGGGTGCGGCAGCATCTCTGCAGTGAAGGAAATAGGCAACGTTTCGGGCCAAAACCCTTCTTCAGTCTGCACCCGCTGAGTTTCTCCAGCATTTTTGTGTACCTTCGATTTTCCAGCATCTGCAGTTCCTTCTTTAACAAAGTGCTGGAGGAACTCGGCTGGTCGGGCAGCATCTGGGATGGGGTAGTGGGAGTGGGCAGAAATTGTCAATGTTTTTGGCCAACCCCCAACATCAGGACTGGCAGTGGAGGGGAAAGATAGCCGCTCTAAAGGGGGAGGGGGGGGAGGGATGTGACCTTGCCTGGCAGAACATCAAAATTAACTGGTTTGGGTTGGCCAGGCTCGGGATGGCCAGGCTCGGGATGGCCAGGGTCGGGATGGCCAGGGGTCATGAATGAGTTGTACAGGGTCTTGGTGAGACCACACCTGGAGTATTGCGTACAGGTTTGGTCTCCAAATCTGAGGAAGGACATTATTGCCATGGAGGGAGTGCAGAGAGGGTTCACCAGACTGATTCCTGGGATGTCAGGACTGTCTTATGAAGAAAGACTGGATAGACTTGGTTTATACTCTCTAGAATTTAGGAGATTGAGAGGGGATCTTGTAGAGACTTGCGGAATTCTTGAGGGGTTGGACAGGCTAGATGCAGGAGGGTTGCTCCCGATGTTGGTGAGGTCCAGGACAAGGGGTCACAGCTTAAGGATAAGGGGGAAATCCTTTAAAACCGAGATGAGAAGAACTTTTTTCACACAGAGAGGGGTGAATCTCTGGAACTCCCTGCCACAGAGGGTGGTCGAGGCCAGTTCATTGGCTATATTTAGGAGGGAGTTAGATGTGGCCCTTGTGGCTGGTGGGATCGGAGGGTATGGAGAGAGGGCAGGTACGGGATACTGAGTTGGATGATCAGCCATGATCATATTGAATGGCGGTGCAGGCTCGAAGGGCCGAATGGCCTACTCCTGCACCTAATTTCTATGTTTCTATGTTTCTATGACACTGTCAGGAGAGTTGGAATGGAGCAGTAAACCCTGTGTCAGATCTCTGGCTGATTGAGATGAGGAAGCTGCAAGAAGTGGAATGTGAACAGGCTGGTCAGCATCTGATAAGTGAGTTGAGGTCAGGATACAGATGAATGAGGTTGTCCCAGTGGGCGAGGTGAATTAGACATGGAATGTACATTGGAACAATCTCTCATCACGGTTTGGTTGGTGCAGGAATTGAGGGGCCTGAGTGTGGGACGTACGGCTCAGTCTTGTGGAAGGTTATCTTAAACAAAGCTCTTCCAATGGTCACTGGAGGCCCTTTAGCCAAACCCATTTCAGCAGCACCATTAAGAAAGCATTTGTAAATAGTTTTTACTTTCTACGAAGGAGTTTTGGACGATTTGTATTCCTCCCCTCAAGCGAACATCAATTCCAGAAATCCTCACTTTGACTTTTTAATAACTGGGCATTGATCCAAATTGAAGCTTTGACATTGGAAACTCCATGTGAGTTGTGAATTGGCCCTTGATAATAGCTGACTTTGGAACGCGAGAGGCTTGTGCTTGAGGCAGTCGAGTCCTCTGTACACCATTGCCCTGGAATCACCGGGGGATCATGATCCAAATAAAGAGAATACGCATCCACATCAGCACTAGCACCGTACCATGGCAGCCTCGCCAACAGTCTGTTTGTCACATCCTTTTCTTCTGTTGTTGTTTTGAGTCTGTTGTTAAATGTATGTTTTAGGGTATTATGTGGGGGGGGCGGGGGGGGGAACTTTTTTGATCTCTTTCTTCGATGGAGATGCAACTTTTCCGTATCGTATCTCCGTCCGCGCTGCGGCCGAACATCGTGCAGCTGGCTGCCTCTTGCTGGGGATCGACATAGAGCCCCAACTGCGGGCGCCTGCAGACTTAACATCGTGGAGCTGCCGGTCCCTTGGTTAGAGACTGACTTTGGGAGCTCCAGGCCGCAGGAGCTTCGACCACCCCAATCACGGGAACTTCGATCGCCCCGACACAGGAGCTTCGATCGCCCCGACTGCCTCGACCGCGGGAGAAAAGGTGGGAAGATTAAAGAAAGATAATGGGGGAGTGGGCAGATGCATGGCAGATGGAGGTTAATGCGGATAAATGTGAGGTTATCCACTTTGGTAGCAAAAACAGGAAGGCAGATTACTATACTATCTAAATGGCGTCAAGTTGGGAAAAGGGGAAGTACAACGGGATCTGGGGGTCCTTGTACATCAGTCTATGAAAGTGGAGACCAAGCGTAGGCTTGGCGATCGTTTCGCCGAACACCTCCGCTCGGTCCGCATTAACCAACCTGACCTCCCGGTGTATCAGCACTTCAACTCCCCCTCCCATTCCGTATCCGACCTCTTTGTCCTGGGCCTCCTCCACGGCCAGAGTGAGCAACACCGGAAATTGGAGGAACAGCACCTCATATTCCGCTTGGGGAGTCTGCATCCCGGTGGCATGAACATTGAATTCTCACAATTCTGTTAGCCCTTGTTGTCTCCTCCCGTTCCTAGCTCTCCCTCAGCCGTCGGGCTCCTCCTCCTCCTTTTTCCTTTCTTCTACCCGCCTTCCCCCACCCCCCATCAGTCTGAAGAAGGGTTTCGGCCCGAAACATTGCCTATTTCCTTCGCTCCATAGATGCTGCTGCACCCGCTGAGTTTCTCCAGCATTTTTGTGCACCTATGAAAGTAAGCATGCAGGAACAGCAGGCAGTGAAGAAAGCGAATGGCATGTTGGCCTTTATCGCAAGAGGAATCGAATATAGGAGCAAAGAGGTCCTTCTGCAGTTATACAGAGCCCTAGTGAGACCACACCTGGAGTATTGTGTGCAGTTTTGGTCCCCTAATTTGAGGAAGGACGTTCTTGCTATTAAGGGAGTGCAGCATAGGTTTACAAGGTTAATTCCCGGGATGGCGGGACTGTCATATGCTGAGAGAATGGAGCAGCTGGGCTTGTACACTCTGGAGTTCAGAAGGATGAGGGGGTTCTCATTGAAAAATATAAAATTGTTAAGGGTTTGGACACGCTAGAGACAGGAAACATGTTCCCGATGTTGGGGGAATCCAGAACCAGGGGCCACAGTTTAAGAATAAGGAGTAAGGCATTTAGAACGGAGACGAGGAAACACTTTTTCTCACAGAGTTGTGAGTCTGTGGAATTCTCTGCCTCAGAGGGCGGTGGAGGGCAGTTCTCTGGATACTTTCAAGAGAGAGCTAGATAGGGCTCTTAAAGATAGCGGAGTCAGGGAATATGGGGAGAAGGCAGGAACGGGGTACTGATTGGGGATGATCAGCCATGATCACATTGAATGGCGGTGCTGGCTGGAAGGGCCGAATGGCCTCCTCCTGCACCTATTGTCTATTGTCACGTACTGAGATATAATGAAAAGCTTTGTTTTGCATCTATTATTGCCTTCTATCACACTGCACTGCGGTGGGTGTCTGTGTTAATTTGTCGTCGTTGTGTGTCTTGTTGCTTTTTCGGCATGACTGTATGGCAAATAAAATTCCTCGTATGTTTTTACATACTTGCCGAATAAATTAATTACAACACAATACAAAATCAGCGGAAAGGCAACACCCCCCACCCACCTTGCCAACCATCGATCACCTGTACACTAGTTCTATGATATCCCACACACTACTGGCAATTTACAGACGGCAATTATCCTACAAACTAGATGTTTCAGAATGTGGGAGGAAACTGGAGCACCAAGAAAAACCCCACATGGTCACAGGGAGAAGATACAATCTCCCCACAGGCAGGACCCTTGGTCAGGGTTTAACCTGGGTCTCTTGCATGTGAGGCAGCAACTCTACCACTGCACCTGTGTAGACAGACCTGCTGCTTTATAAGCATTACGCTCTCCCAGGATATCATTTGGAGGGATATGGACCAAATGCAGGCAGGTGGGACAAGTGTAGATGGGACATGTTGGCCGGTATGGGCAAGTTGGGCCGAAGGGCCTGCTCCCAGGCTGCATGGCTATAACTTCAGGTCATGCAGATGATGTACCATACAATCATGGCTCATTTATCTCTCCCTCCTAACCCCATTCTCCTGCCTGCTCCCCATAACCCTCGACACCTGTACTGATCAAGAATCCATCTATCACTGCCTTAAATATATCCTGACCTGGCCTTCACAGCCTTCTGCAGCAAAGAATTCTACAGATCCACCACGCACTGACTAAAGAAATTCCTCCTCATCTCCTTCCTAAAGGAACGTCCTTTAATTCTGAGGCTGTGACCTCTGGTCCTAGACTCTCCCATTAGTGGAAACATCCTCTCCACATCCACTCTATCCAAGCCTTTCACTATTCTGTATGTTTCAATGAGGTCCCCCCTCATTCTTCTAAACTCCAGTGAGTACAGGCCCAGTGCCGACAAACGCTCATCATAGGTTAACCCACTCATTCCTGGGATCATTCTTGCAAACCTCCTCTGGACCCTCTCCAGAGCCCACACATCCTTCCTCAAACATTGGGCCCAGAATTGCTCACAATATTCCAAATGTGGCCTGACCAGCACCTTAGAGCCTCAGCATTACATCCCTGTTTTTCTATACAAGCCCTCTTGAAATAAATGCTAGCATTGAGTTTGCTTTCTTTACTACCGATTCAACTGCAGATTAACTTTTGGGGAATCCTGCACCAGCTCCCAAGTCCCTTTGCACCTCTGATTTCTGGATTCTCTCCCCATTTAAAAAATAGTCTACGCCTTTATTCAAAATGCATGACTCCACACTTTGCTACACTATATTCCATCTGCCACTTCTCTGCCGACTCTCCCATACTGTCCAAGTCCTTCTGCAGAGTCCCTGCTTTCTCTACACTAACTGCCCTTCCACCTATTTTCACATCATCCACAAACTAGGCCACAAAGCCTTCAATCCCCTCGTCCAAATCACTAATATACATTAGCCCAAATCCATCACCATGTTTTGCCATCTTGTGGTCGATTCCCTCGGCTTGACCAATGGGTGATTCTGATGTTTATGGGTGGACACTATCGCCATTGGTTATTCAAGCACCCAACACCACTAGAATTGGGACAGTTTCTTCCCAGCTGTTATCAGGCAACTGAATCATCCTACCACAACCAGAGAGCAGTGCTGAACTACTATCTACGTCATCGATGACCCACGGACTATCCTTGATCTGACTTTGCAGGCTTTACCTTGCACTAAACGTTATTCCCTTATCATGTATCTATACACTGTAAATGGATCGATTGTAATCATGTATTGTCTTTCTGCTGACTGGTTAGCACGCAACAAAAGCTTTTCACTGTACCTCGGTACACGTGACAATAAACTAAACTGAACCTGCTTGGTGCCTGCCCACGGAAAACAGGCAGACTATTCTCATTATATTGTAAACATTGTAGGTGGTCCTTATATGATTCACTCTGGTATTAGTCGATAGTTGTCATGAAACACTTTGTTCTGTGCGGTGCTGTCCAGGCAGATCACAGCGTGCATCTCAAGAGGGCGACACCATGTACACCAGGTGGTGCTACAGAGAACATGAACAGTCCAGGATAGTCAGAGAGATGCGATTCAGAGATGCTCAGTTCAGTCTCAGCGGCGGTAGACAAAAATGCTGGAGAAACTCAGCGGGTGAGGCAGCATCTATGGAGCAAAGGAGTAGGTGACCCAAAGGGTCTCGACCTGAAACGTCACCTATTCCTTCACTCCATAGATGCTGCCTCACCCGCTAAGTTTCTCCAGCATTTTTGGCTACCTTCGATTTTTCCAGCATCTGCAGTTCTTTCTTAAACATTCAGTCTCAGCAGCCGTGCTTCACAAAGGCCCAGTCTACACCCACCTCCTGACACTGCCCTGCTTCCAAACCTCAACCCCTCCCCACCCTTGCTTCCCATCGCATTCCTCTGGGGCCATCTATTCCAGCATTCTCCCACTTATCCACCCACACACCCTCCAGAAACATCAGCTTATCCAAAACTGCTTACGGTAATATGTTCTCATGGCCTATTGAAAACAGAATCAGGCTAAGTGAGTCATTATCAGATTACTGGTGCAGTGACTGGAGGGCCACAAGCTTCTCCTCATTACCACCCGTGCCACAGACAGAGGCAATGGCTGGGCATTCCCCATACGTGCTGACGGGGCACATGGTGGGGGCACGGCCCTGCTAAAGGATTGCCATGGTTCAAACAGCAGGCATAAAAAGATGAGACAGAAGGTAGTGCGGTCTAACGCGAGGTCGTCACCTTGGTCGGAAGAATAAAATGGCAGAACATTATTTACACGGTTCAGCTCGAATGAATACGTGTAAAGAGAGATCACAGCAAGATCATATACAATAAGTCAGTGGGTGCTGGGTGAATGGAACAAGATGCCAGAGGAGGCAGTTGAGGCAGATACTGTAACAGCATCTAAATGGCACGACAGTCACACGGATAGGAAAATGATGGATATGGGACAAACGTGGGCAGGTGGGATTAGCTTTGTGTCTTTGTCGGGCCTGGAAGGAGTTTGGCCCAATAGCCTGTTTTCATGTTGTATGACACTATAACTGTGATAAACACTACAAGCAGATACGGCCAATGGTAGGAAGGTTAGATGAGACGTTGGCCTCTGTTGTAACAGGAATTAAGTATTCAGAGATAGCTGCCAACTACAGCATGGGGCTGTGTGAGTGGACACATGTACAGCTGCACCAGGTAGAGAATGCTCCCTCGTACAATACACCAGCGACAAGCCCGGCTACACCAGACACCGCCATGCCCAGCTACACCAGCAACATGCCCGGCTACACCAGACACCACCATGCCCGGCTACACCAGACACCACCATGCCCAGCTACACCAGCAACATGCCCGGCTACACCAGTAACATGCCCGGCTACACCAGACACCACCATGCCCGGCTACACCACCGCCATGCCCGGCTACACCAGACACCGCCATGCCCGGCTACACCAGCTCCATGCCCGGCTACACCACCGCCATGCCCGGCTACACCAGACACCACCAAGCCCGGCTACACCAACGACATGCCCGGCTACACCACCGCCATGCCCGGCTACACCAGCTCCATGCCCGGCTACACCAGACACCGCCATGCCCGGCTACACCAGACACCACCATTCCCGACTACACCAGCTCCATGCCCGGCTACACCAGACACCGCCATGCCCGGCTACACCAGACACCACCATGCCCGGCTACACCAGCGACAAGCCCGGCTACACCAGCTCCATGCCCGGCTACACCAGCTCCATGCCCGGCTACACCAGCTCCATGACCGGCTACACCAGATACCGCCATTCCCGACTCCACCAGACACCACCATTCCCGACTCCACCAGCTCCATGCCCGGCTACACCAGCGACAAGCTCGGCTACACCAGCTCCATGCCCGGCTACACCAGACACCACCATTCCCGACTCCACCAGACACCACCATTCCCGACTCCACCAGCTCCATGCCCGGCTACACCAGCGACAAGCCCGGCTACACCAGCGACAAGCCCGGCTACACCAGCTCCAAGCCCGGCTACACCAGCGACATGCCCGGCTACACCAGCTCCATGCCCGGCTACACCAGCTCCATGCCCAGCTACACCAGCTCCATGCCCGGCTACACCAGCTCCATGCCCGGCTACATCAGCGCGGTGAAACCAACTTCACTGGTCTGGGCGGGGTGCATTAACAAATAAATCACTAGGTCTGGGGCTTGGCGCAGGTCTGCTTTAACCCGAGCTCTGATTTAACCACTCTGCCACCAGCAGCAGTGGGCGTTTCAATACAGAGAAAGCGGACACTGCAGATGCTGGAATGGGAGCAGTAGTAAACTGCAGGACCCCAACCTGACACATCCCCACAGATGATGCTTGACCCGCAGAGTTCTTCCAGCAGTGTACTTTTTTCACTGGAGATTCATAAAGCACAGCTATCATCTCATGAATGGCAGAAACCAGGCTCATGAACAGCTTATAATGGATTCAAGGTCTTTTGTCTGACAGTCAGCTTTCTGAAATGATTTGTTTTCTTCAGCTCCAAACATGTTTTTCAATCTGTCCACGACTACTAAAGTCCTTTCCACTGCCGTTCGTTTCCTTGCCCTTCACTGCAGAGAGACAACAGTCTTGGGCAAAAATACCCTCCACTGTTAATACCACTGCTGCTTTCTCCAAACCTCCACGTCTAGAAACACACAGGACATTTGTTCAAATGACTTTCCTCACATCCTCTTATTTAAAAGCTTATTGAGGAGTGATATCCCAGGAGCAGACTGTAAGCAGCAGTGATTTCCCTAGCCTTCGGCAGTAGATAACCTGATGGACGGACACAAGCTGGCACTGCTCAAGGTATTCGGGTCAAGCAACATCTGTGCAGAGAGAAACAGCTGGCCTCTCACCGCAAGAGATTTCCAGGAGGGCGGTGGAAACAGTTCAAGGACGTTCTGAAAGTCTGCTTGTAGACGTGCAACTTCTACACAAATCTGGGCACCTCACTGGCAGAGAAAGGAGTGCGGCGCTTCTCAATCCACCGCCTGACCCTTCCTTCACCGCGGTCGGCGGGCTGGTCCTACACGGGTCTCTGGTGACGGCACACTGCCCTGGTGCAGGCACGCCGCCCTGATGCAGGCATGCCACTCTGGTGATGGCACCCCACTCTGATGCAGGCACGCCGCTCTGGTGACGGCACCCCACTCTGATGCAGGCACGCCGCGCTGGTGACGGCACCCCACTCTGATGCAGGCACGCCGCTCTGGTGCAGGCACGCCGCTCTGAGTGCAGGCACGCCACTCTGGTGACGGCACCCCACTCTGATGCAGGCACGCCGCTTTGGTGCAGGCATGCCGCCCTGGTGACGGCACGCCACGCTGGTGCAGGCACGCCGCTCTGGTGCAGGCACGCCGCTCTGGTGACGGCACGCCGCTCTGATGCAGGCACGCCGCGCTGGTGCAGGCACGCCGCTCTGGTGCAGGCACGCCGCTCTGGTGCAGGCACGCCGCCCTGGTGCAGGCACGCCGCGCTGGTGCAGGCACCCCACTCTGATGCAGGCACGCCGCTCTGGTGACGGCACCCCACTCTGATGCAGGCACGCCGCGCTGGTGACGGCACCCCACTCTGATGCAGGCACGCCGCTCTGGTGCAGGCACGCCACTCTGGTGACGGCACCCCACTCTGATGCAGGCACGCCGCTCTGGTGCAGGCACGCCGCCCTGGTGACGGCACGCCACGCTGGTGCAGGCACGCCGCTCTGGTGCAGGCACGCCACGCTGGTGCAGGCACGCCGCTCTGGTGCAGGCACGCCGCTCTGATGCAGGCACGCCGCTCTGGTGCAGGCACGCCGCTCTGATGCAGGCACGCCGCTCTGGTGCAGGCACGCCGCTCTGGTGCAGGCACGCCGCTCTGGTGCAGGCACGCCGCTCTGGTGCAGGCACGCCGCTCTGGTGACGGCACGCCGCTCTGGTGCAGGCACGCCGCTCTGGTGCAGGCACGCCGCTCTGGTGCAGGCACGCCGCTCTGGTGCAGGCACGCCGCCCTGGTGCAGGCACGCCGCCCTGGTGCAGGCACGCCGCCCTGGTGCAGGCACGCCGCCCTGGTGCAGGCACGCCGCCCTGGTGCAGGCACGCCGCCCTGGTGACGGCACGCCGCTCTGGTGCAGGCACGCCGCCCTGGTGCAGGCACGCCGCTCTGGTGCAGGCACGCCGCTCTGGTGCAGGCACGCCGCCCTGGTGACGGCACGCCGCTCTGGTGCAGGCACGCCGCCCTGGTGCAGGCACGCCGCTCTGATGCAGGCACGCCACGCTGGTGCAGGCACGCCGCTCTGGTGCAGGCACGCCACTCTGGTGCAGGCACGCCACGCTGGTGCAGGCACGCCGCTCTGATGCAGGCACGCCACTCTGGTGCAGGCACGCCACGCTGGTGCAGGCACGCCGCTCTGGTGCAGGCACGCCGCTCTGGTGCAGGCACGCCACTCTGGTGACGGCACGCCGCTCTGGTGCAGGCACGCCACTCTGGTGATGGCACACCGCCCTGGTGATGGCACACCGCCCTGGTGACGGCACGCCACTCTGGTGCACCACCTCCACCTGGAGTTCTACCCGAGTCCCACTGAGGGGGCTTGGCCGGCGAACTGGCAGGAGCTAGAGGCGAAAGTCGTCGCCCGGCTAGGGCGTTGGTCAGGCCTCCTTGGCGTGCTCACTTACCAGGGGAGAGCATTGGTCATAAACCAGCTGGTGGCCTCCATTTATGGGGAAAGTGTGGAGAGAGTGTCCAGCTTTATGTTTCTGTGCACTCACATTTCAGAAGACCTCACATGGTCCACAAACACCGCCGCGCTGGTCAAGAAGGCACAGCAACGACTGTTCTTCCTGAGGACATTAAAAAAGACTGGTCTGCCCCAACAGCTGCTGACAACGTTCTACCGCTGCACCACAGAGAGCATACTAACGTATGGCATCTCTGTGTAGTATCTCAGCTGCACGGAGGCGGAGAGGAGAGCTCTTCAGCGCGTCGTCAACAGAGCGCAGCGGATCATCGGGACAGAGCTACCAGCCTTGGAGGGCATCTACCACACGCGGTGCCTCAGGAAGGCCCTCAGCATCCATAAGGACTCATCACACCCCTGCCACGGTCTGTTTCAACTACTTCCCTCCGGCAGACGTTACAAGGCCTTCTACGCCCGAACCTCCAGACTCAGGAACAGTTTTATCCCAAGAGCTATAGCGGCTCTGAACCGGCCCTAATGAGTGCCCCCCCACCCACCCCCTTTGGACAGTCTCCCTCAGATGGTCACGTCAATCAATTCAGCTTGTCTATTTATGTATTGTATTTATTTACCTTTCTTGTACATCAGTGGAGCTGCATACTAAATCTCGTTGCACTGACGTGCAATGACAATAAAAGATATATTATTATTATTATTATTATTATTATTATTATTATTATTATTATTATGTTGTGGCACCAGCTGGCCACTCTGGTCCCATCCTCTTTATTTGTCACCATGATCCAGAGGAGGTTGGTGAACTTCTTCTGGGGATGAGAGGAATCATTGGGTCTCTGCTGGGGTTCTGAGTCTCCCGTTGGAGGAGGGCGGTCAGTCACTGGTTTGCGTCCGTACCCAGTCGGCTCTCCGTCTCAGGACGCTGCGGAGGTATATGTACTCCGAGTGTCCTCCTAGATGGCTCGTGCTGGCGACGTACGTTTTCTGCCAGGGCGCTGCTCCACACGGTGAGGGGGGTGTTGTAGCTGCGAGGGTGGCCAATCATCACCCTGTCACGGTGGGTATCGAGGAGAGGCTTGTGCGTGGGGCGATTCCGGCCGTGCTTACCCCCGCTCCGTCGGGATTGCTCATAGGATCTACGGCCCGGGTCCCTTCCCGAGTCCGGCCCCACGCAACACGAGCCGCCATTCCGAGATGCCCAGCAGAGAGGCTGCTCCTGCACACTCTGCACTTCCTCGCCCTGGTCTTCCGTCCGGACACACCCTGGCGTTCCGTGTCACCACCTGACGGCGGGAGCGGTCCCCAGTGGAGGTCTCTCTACAAGGGAGTCCTCCCCCTTTACATCGGGGACCTGGGATGGAGTGTTGCACACGGCCGTGGCCTGTAACAGATACTTGAGCCGGTTCACGGACTCGCCAGCCGCCTGTCACTTCTGCGGCGAGGAAGAGACCATGTTCCACGTCTACGTGCAGTGTGAGAGGGTCGGCTGCCCGCACCTTTTCCGGGCCCAGGTCCCTGGAGAGGGAACACACACGCGGTGTCCACGGGGACTCTGGAGGCCGTCCGTGAAAGCTGGTCGCCGCGGGAGGTTGAGTGTATCGTTGATAAAGTTGCCGTTATATTAATTTGATGACCGTTTGTTTGTAAACTGTCAAAGTAGGCAGCCTTTGATTGTGTTAATACTCTATGTTTATTTTTTATTTTTTGAATAAAAGTATTTGTATAATAAAAAAACAGGCAGACTGCGCTGGTGACAACACAGGCGCTGAGTACAGGCACACCGCACTGAATACAGGCACACCGCACTGGTGACAACACAGGCGCTGAGTACAGGCACACCGCGCTGAGTACAGGCACACCGCACTGAGTACAGGCACACCGCACTGGTGACAACACAGGCACACCGCACTGAGTACAGGCACACCGCACTGGTGACAACACAGGCGCTGAGTACAGGCACACCGCACTGAATACAGGCACACCGCACTGAATACAGGCACACCGCACTGAGTACAGGCACACCGCACTGGTGACAACACAGGCACACCGCACTGAATACAGGCACACCGCACTGGTGACAACACAGGCACACCGCACTGAGTACAGGCACACCGCACTGGTGACAACACAGGCGCTGAGTACAGGCACACCGCACTGGTGACAACACACTGCACTGAATACAGGCACACCATGCTGGTGACAACACACCGCGCTGGTGACAACACGCCAAATGTGAGCCTATGTGGGAGCTGGGGGTGTGGCAGCGGAGATGGTGCCTGGTGAACAGGTGGTTTGGCCACAGCTTAAGGAAGAGGTGGGGGGATCCAGGGATTGAACCCACAAACACCAATGGCACAAGGACTGCAGATGGTGGAAATAATCTCACTGCTGCACCTTCCTTTCCTTTTCTTGGTCCTTAGCCAAAAGCCTGCAACTTGAAGGATAACTGCAGGCGGAGTTCAGCTGGTCAGGCTGCGTCTGTGGAGGGAAATGGACAGGAGTTTCCAGCCGCACATTGTCATCCACAGATGCGGGCTGATGGACGGAGGTCCTCCAGCAGCTTCCTCTTTAGTTTCACTTTGGGCCAGCACGCCTCACACACATTTCAACTTGCCTTTTACCACTTCTAATGAAAAGTCACCAACATGAATTCCCTCACTAATCCTCGCTATTTCTTTATGCTTTCTGATCTTTTAAAAAGATTCTCCTTAATATCTCACTCTGATCAGGCTTGTCACTATTAATACTTGCTAATGTAGGCTTAGTGCAAAACTCTGTTCAACAAAAGCTCCTCTGAAGTGCCTTAGATGGATTTACTGCTGAGAGGCACTATATAAATGCAAATGATTACCAACATCACTCACCTCCAAATATTCTCACTAATATAGTCTGCTTGACAGAAGAGAATTTGTAATGATATGTCAGTCTCTGCACAGTCCAAGTGCGCTCAGTATATCTGCATACATTACCACAACCCGTGACAACAAACAAAGCCTCACATGTTGCTGTGTTTTGAAGCCTTAATGCATCCATGGAAGGCGACCTGTTTCAGCAGCGAGTAAGATCGCACACTGTGCAAGTGATGGATGGCATAAAGCCGTGCCTGCAGCAGCATACACAATGCAGGCTGGGACTGCATTGCACACCCTTACTTACATCACTCTTCACGCTCATCAAACCCTCCATTTCAGCCCACGGTCACAGCGGTAAACCATTTACTGGAATCACAGCTCATTTACATTGGTTTACAATGGCTCCAGTCCGTGCCCCAGTGTGGGAGCCAAGCAGACTTCAGCATTTGCCATTCAGCTTTGCAAAGAGAGTCACACTGTTCCCACTTACCCTCCACACATGTGGTGCACACACACACACACCTGGTGCACACACACACCTGGTACACACACACACACACCTGGTCCCCACACACACACACACACACACACCTGGTACACACACACACACACACACCTGGTACACACACACCTGGTACACACACACACACACCTGGTACACACAAACACCTGGTGCACACACCCACACCTGGTCCCCACACACACACACACACACACCTGGTGCACACACAAACACACCTGGTCCACACACATCTACTCCCCACCCCACACACACACCTTGTCCACACCACACACACACCTGGTCCACACCACACACACACACACACACCTGGTCCACTCACACCTCACGTCCACCAGCGATCACCTCCATTCACTCAGCAAGCAGTGCTCCTGGTGAACGGTGTTGGCCTCACACAATACCAGACATTATTGATTGTGCAAAATGTAAATAGCTTTCCTAATATTGAACCAGCACCAACACTGTGTGCAGCCTACAGAGGGTTTGCCAGCAATGTTTTCTCAGAGGGCGATGGAGTGGGGTTTTTTGCACTTCTGGGGACAGTGCAAGAGGCAGTTTCTGTCACGAGCCTGTAGCCAAGTCTCCCCCATTGCAGCAATAGTTTAATCATTGAAAGAAGCACCTTATCTAAACAGCACAGACTGAGGAGAGTGGAATGCAAGAGTCCACGAGTCCTGGTGCTGTTTCCCACAGCATCTCCTATGTATAAACATCTAGTGGTTAGGAACGCTAACACAATGCTATTGTTCATTACTGGGGGAGTCAAATACAAAAAGAGAGAAGACACAAAATGCTGGAGTAACTCAGCGGGACAGGCAGCCTCTCTGGATAGAAGAATTACATTGTGGAACGAGACCCTTATTCAGACCCGAAACGTCACCCATTCCTTCTCTCCAGAGATGCTGCCAATCCCGCCGAGTTACATTTTGTGTAAACCAGCATCTGCAGTTCCTTCCTACACAAAAGGAGAGCACTTATGGTTCAGTTATGAAGGGCATTTGTGAGACCACACGTGCATCGGAAGCGATGCAGCAACAGTTTACCAGCTGCACCGGGCAGGTTGTCTCACGAGGACCACGCTGGTATCCGCTGACGTTAAGAGTGAAGGGTGACCTGAATGAAATGGATAGATGCCGAGTAAAACACAGTAACTCGACAGGTCAGGCAGCATCTGTGGAGGGCATGGAATGGCAATATTTCAGAGCGGAGACTTTTGCTGAAAGGCTTTGACAGGGTGGATGTGGGGAGGATGTTTCCTATGGTGAGAGAATCCTAAAGCAGGTCACAGTTTGGAGGGATCTGGACAATGGGCCTTCAAGGCCAAGTTAAACTCTGTGGCAGCAGAGCCTCTGGCCATGCACAGTCCTGACAGGAGCTGTGAAATCAGCTGTCAAACCACTCAGTCCCAAATTCCCCCTCGTTTCCTCATGGCCACCGGAATCCTCTCACAAATCATCAAATGTATCCGTATATACAAATCTAAAAATATCAGGAGCTGGATATGAATGCAATAAAACAAAACACTTCAGCTGTCATTGCCATTGGGACATCTATCCCCACTCTTCCACACTGAGCCTCATGTGTAAAATGCAAGCTGGAGGAAAAGCTCCTCAACTTCCACCCAAACACACACTGGGCTGCCCAACACCACCGCACGTTGAACAGCTTTCAGCCACAACTCCCACTGTCTCCGGCAGCAAACGGCTGCTGTAGCCGTTTACACCACGACTGGCTGAGCTTGTTTCTTTTGTTTCCACACCACTCTCTGAAGATCTTTCCTGGTCCGAGAACACTAACGCAATTATCAAAAAAGCTCATCAGCGCCTCTACTTCCTGAGAAGATTACGGAGAGTCGGATTGTCAAGGAAGACTCTCTCTAACTTCTACAGGTGCACAGTCGAGAGCATGCTGACCGGTTGCATCGTGGCTTGGTTCGGCAATTTGAGCGCCCTGGAGAGGAAAAGACTACAAAAAGTAGTAAACACTGCCCAGTCCATCATCGGCTCTGACCTTCCTTCCATCGAGGGGATTTATCGCAGTCGCTGCCTCAAAAAGGTTGGCAGTATCATCAAAGACCCACACCATCCTGGCCATACACTCATCTCCCTGCTACCTTCAGGTAGAAGGTACAGGAGCCTGAAGACTGCAACAACCAGGTTCAGGAATAGCTACTTCCCCTCAGCCATCAGGCTATTAAACCTGGCTCGGACAAAACTCTGATTATTAGCAACCACTTTCTGTTATTTGCACTACCAGTTTATTTATTCGTGTGTGTATATATTTATATCATGGTATACGGACACATTTATCTGTTTTGTAGTAAATGCCTACTATTTTCTGTGTGCTTAAGCAAAGCAAGAATTTCATTGTCCTATACAGGGACACATGACAATAAACTCTCTTGCCTTGAACCATTATCCATCCCCTCTTGTAGTTCAAACATTCTTTTCTTCACTTCACCACTACCTGACCTTAAAGATCAGAGAATGCTGGAAGCACTCAGCAGGCCAAGCAGCATCACTAGGGAGAGAGACAGAGCTGACACATAGGTCAAGGACACTTCACTACAACTGGACAAGGAGAGAAGCATTAAGTGGCAGAGTGAGCTGACAGAGAGTCTGATTGGGAGCAGATCAAAGTGGTGAATGTAATAATTACTTTAATGCACTGCAGTTGGAGCAGTGGACGAGTTAAAACGTCTGAAACAAAAATTGAAGGCACGTTAATATCTATGATGCAGGTTACAAGTGGTTACCCAACATATTTAAATTTGGTATTTGGTAATAATATATATATAATGAAGCATTACATAGGATAGACAATAGGTGCAGGAGTAGGCCATTCGGCAGTCAGAACCATTTCCCCAGGATGGAAATGTCAAATATCAGAGGACATAACTAACGTGAGAGGGGCAAAGTTTAAAGGAGATGTGCGAGGCAAGATTTTTTTCCCCATACAGAGGGTGGCGGGTGCCTGGAACGGGCTGCCAGGGGGGGTGGTGGAGGCAGATACAATAGTGGCATTTAAGAGACGTGTATAGGCACATGGATGTGCAAGGAATGGAGGGATACGGATCACGTGCATGCAGATAAGTGTTGGTGTTGACATCATGTTTGGCACAGACACTGCGGGCCGAAGGGCCTGTTCCTGTGCTGTACCATTCTATGTTTTATGTTCTAGTCCCGTGAGATTCAACATACTCAGGTAGAAGATGTGGTGCTGTCCTTCAAACCCAGGTGAGGCTTTATTGGAGGTCAAAACGAGCCACTTCATGGGAACAACCCTTCAGCCCACCATGCCTGCCCAATCATCAAGCACCATTTGCAGCGTGGAAACAGGCCCTTCAGCCCAACTTGCCCGCACCGGCCAACATGTCCCAGCTACACTAGTCACAGAGTGATACAGTGTGGAAACAGGCCCTTCGGCCCAACTTGCCCGCACGGGCCAACATGTCCCAGCTACACTGGTCACAGAGTGATACAGTGTGGAAACAGGCCCTTCGGCCCAACCTGCCCGCACGGGCCAACATGTCCCAGCTACACTAGTCCCACCTGCCACATTTGGTCCATATCCCTCCAAACCTGTTCTATCCATCACTTTCTCTCAGACATCGTTGTTCTGAAGGCCACTGATGCTGCCTCAACTAAATGTTATTTCCCAGGGGTCTGCATTTTCTGTCATCATTTGGAAGATTCTCGGTGGGAGAAGGCATGGAAGGTCACGATCCAAAGTGTGTGCAATGGAACACTGACCAACGTAAACTAGGAGTGGTCTATCTTGCTCCGCTATAGGATCTTTGGGTGGGACTCGTGCACTCAAAGGCTGGATCCAATTGATTTTTGAAATGGCACAAAGATGGGAAATAGATCAAGGGATGAGAACATTAGAAATCAGAGCACAGCCATTCACAGGGTCCGGACATCTACACCACACAGAAGTGAAAAACTCTCAGCGTGCAGTCAGCTGGGAGATTAATTAGCAAGGTTCACCGGGACTGCAGAGACAAAGCAAGCAGATAACTAATCAGCAATAATCTCACCAACAGTGGCCGCATGGAAATTGATCTCAACTCTCCAAAGTAGACAAGAGTTTTTATTTTAATAGCCAGCTTTCTGAAGTGATTAGTTTCAAATCAGTTCAAAAGCATTTTTGCAATTTTATACTCCAGTCTTTTCAGAACAGCAGCATTTCCATATTGACATTTTCCCTCCCTTCGAAATAGAAAATCTGCCAAAAAGGCATTTCAGCATAAACATTCCCATTGGTTTGGATACGATGACTGGTTTATGTACGCCTTTATATCTGTAGATACCTCTGGAGCACCCTGTAGATGATTGCCTCACACAGTGGGTTATATCCCCAGTGGAACAGAACCCAGCAGGCAGGCAGGCAGACGCAACTCTGGCCACGGCAGCTGCAGGTTCTTCTAGGGTGCGGCCCCCAGCCCACGGAGCGGCCCCCAGCCCACGGCCCGGCCCCAGCCCACTGAGCGGCCCCCAGCCCACGGAGCGGCCCCCAGCCCACGGAGCGGCCCCCAGCCCACGGAGCGGCCCCCAGCCCACGGAGCGGCCCCCAGCCCAGAGCGGCCCCCAGCCCACGGAGCGGCCCCAGCCCACGGCCCGGCCCCAGCCCACGGCCCGGCCCCAGCCCACTGAGCGGCCCCCAGCCCACGGAGCGGCCCCCAGCCCATGGAGCAGCCCCCAGCCCACTGAGCGGCCCCCAGCCCACAGAGCGGCCCCCAGCCCACAGAGCAGCCCACAGAGCGGCCCCCAGCCCACAGAGCGGCCCCCAGCCCACGGAGCGGCCCCCAGCCCACGGAGCGGCCCCCAGCCCACGGAGCGGCCCCCAGCCCACGGAGCGGCCCCCAGCCCACGGAGCGGCCCCCAGCCCACGGAGCGGCCCCCAAGCCACGGAGCGGCCCCCAGCCCACGGAGCGGCCCCCAGCCCACGGAGCGGCCCCCAGCCCACGGAGCGGCCCCCAGCCCACGGAGCGGCCCCCAGCCCACGGAGCGGCCCCCAGCCCACGGAGCGGCCCCCAGCCCACAGAGCGGCCCACAGAGCGGCCCCCAGCCCACAGAGCGGCCCCCAGCCCACGGAGCGGCCCCCAGCCCACGGAGCGGCCCCCAGCCCAGAGCGGCCCCCAGCCCACTGAGCGGCCCCAGCCCACGGCCCGGCCCCAGCCCACTGAGCGGCCCCAGCCCACGGCCCGGCCCCAGCCCACTGAGCGGCCCCGAGCCCACGGAGCGGCCCCCAGCCCACGGAGCGGCCCCCAGCCCACGAAGCGGCCCCCAGCCCACGGAGCAGCGTCTACCACGACTTAGTTTAGTCTAGTTTAGAGAAACAGCGCAAAAACAGGCCCTGCTGCCCACCAAGTCCACACCGATCAGCGATCCCCGCACACTAACACTATCCTACACACACACACTAGGGACAATTTACACATACACCAAGCCAATTTACCTACAAACCTGTACGTCTTTGGAGTATGGGAGGAAATCGAAGATCTCGGAGAAAACCCACACAGTCACGGGGAGAGCGTGCAAACTCCGTACAGACAGCACTTGTATTCAGGATTGAAACTGGGTCCCTGGTGCTGCAAGGCAGCAACTCTACCGCTGCGCCTCCGTGCTGTGTGCACGGTGCCAGTACCACCCGCACCAACACCCCCTGGAGCTGCTGCACATCTGATTACTTTAACCAACACCATGTACCACCCTCACCCCCACCGGAGACTCTGCCTCCTGACGTGCCTTGCCTCTGGTGGCAATGCCCAGGAATGCCAGGGGCAGAGTCACCCATCAGAGGAATCCACCCTCTGACAGACAATCACACCAGTTATCATAAGGAAGGAGCTGCAGATGTTGGTTTACACCGTAGATACACACAAAATGCTGGAGTAACTCAGCGGGACAGGCTGCATCTCTGGAGAGAAGGAATAGGTGATATTTCAGGTTAAGACCCTACAACCTAAAACATCACCCATTCCTTCTCTCCAGAGATGCCACCTGTCCCGCTGAGTTCCTCCAGCATTTTGTGTCCAACACCAGTAAGGTGGTTGGTTCACCCAAGTTACTGACTGATGGTGCTGGTGTGGAGCTCAGTGCCAGACCCTGTGCTGCACTGTTCTAGGTTTTATCTCAGAGTAACGTCTCTGAACGCATATAGCATAGACCACAATCAGTGAGGGCAGGCAACAAAACGTACTCCACCATAATGCTCAACACCCAAGCCCTGCAACGATGTGTACTCAGCCCCCGTACACTCACCACTGCCGCGCGAAATTCTGTTTGAAATCCATTTGCAGGTTTGCAGATAACACCACCAAGATCACAAACAATGAGACAAAGTAGAGGAAGGAGATAGAAAACCCAGCAACACAGTGTCAAGATCTTTGCCAGCAAGACTAAGGAGTTAATTCCTGACTTCAGGGAAAGAGGCTCACTAGCGTCAGTCAGCATCAATGGTGAACTGGAGATGGGAGAGAGCTCCAAGCTCCGAGGTGTAAATATCACCAACAAGCTGCTTTGGACCAACAACCCTGGCGCTGCAGCCAAGAGAGCACACCAACGCCTCGACTTCCTCAGATGGCGGAGGAGGTTTGGCAACAACTCTCACCAACTCCTACAGATGCACCAGAGACAGCATCCTGACACTAGCTTTGGCAACAGCTGTGTCCAAGTGTTAATGATGTAGCCCAGTCCATCACACAAACCAGCTTCACCCACCCCCACCGCATCGACTCCATCACACGCCGGCAGCCTCCAGCACAGGGCAGTGATGTAGGGAACGCCACCATTTGCAGCTTCCATCACCTCACCAGGAAACTCGTGAAACCACCGTTGGGCCATGCCCAGAGAAACCTAGTCTGAGGAAGGGTCTCGACCCGGAACGTCACCCATTCCCTCTCCACAGATGCTGCCTGACTCGTTGAGTTACTCCAGCACTCTGTGAAACGTCACCCATTCCTTCTCTACACAGATGCTGCCTGTCCCACTGAGTTACTCCAGCACTCTGAGAAACGTCACCCATTCCTTCTTCACAGATGCTGCCTGACCCACTGAGTTACTCCAGCACTCTGTGAAACGTCACCCATTCCTTCTCTACACAGATGCTGCCTGTCCCGCTGAGTTACTCCAGCATTTTGTGTCCATCTTCGGTGTAAACCAGCATCTGCAGTTCCCTCCTACACACTAGTGAATGAGCAGGATCGCAGTGGCAAAGGCAAGCGGAGATAGAAACACTGCAACTTGCACAAACACTCATTCCATTTTTAGTTGTCCTTTGAGAGAGATTTTCCAAGATAAACACACATTATATGCATGCTACAAGTAGAACATATTTTAATTGACAAAGAGGGGAAAATCCACCAGTTCCTGTGAACGGAATGACTTAAGTGCTCTGTAAAGACAGACGGCCATGACCCTCTCACTTAATCCTCAGCCAGAACTGACTTCCAGACACATTGCACCAAAGCCCACAACTGTGCAGTGATTGACACTAATTCACCATCTTATAACAACCCCAGATCAGATTTCAAGATCATATTTAACAATTCAAACAAAATGCAGAGCGTGCCACATATGAAGCGTCTGTGTGTTGGCAGGCACTGAGTGCAGCTGTCCATTCCCACAGCCCAGACCCATTCACACCATCCTTCACACGCGGGCGGCCACAGAAGAGTTAACACCAACAAGATACTAAATATATTGCAGTGCATCTGGGCTGAGAGACCATTGCTGGCATCAGGCAGCTGCCAAAGAGCGGATGCTGCTGCCTGGAGCTGCCAGCACGCTCGCAGGCAGTCAGATTGACTCTGCAGAGATGTTCAGTGCTGAAGGTGCACTGGGTAACATGGGTTCAACACTGATTCAAACTCCCAGTGGCTGGCTTCAAGAAATCATGAAAGGTCACTTCTCTTTGCCCACAATTTGCGGACATAGTCCATGATTGAAGTTATCCATGCGATAGTCATACAGTACAGATGCAGGCCCTTCAGCCCAACTTATCCATGATGAACAAGATGCACCACATACTCTAGTCCCACCTGCCAGCTTTTGGTCACGCCTATCCTGTCCATGTACCTGTCCAAACGCATTTTAAATGCTGTTAAAGTACCTGCCTCAACTACCACCTCTGTCAAGAGAGAGTTGGAGTTAGCTTCTTGGGGCTAAAGGAGTCAAGGGATATGGGGGAAAAGCAGGAATGGGATATTGATTTTAGATGATCAGCCATGATCATATTGAATGGTGGTGCTGGCTTGAAGGGCCAAATGGCCTACTCCTGCACCTATATTTTTTCTAAGCTCGTTTCATATAGCCACCACCCTTTGTGTGGAAAAAGTTGCCTCTTAGATTCCTATTAAATCTTTCACCTGAAACATAAGCCCTCTGGTTCTTGACCAGAGGTGTCAAGACACTAAAGTATCTTGGTCAATGCTATATTTAGTGTACAGGTTGGCAATCTATGAAAAAGGCTCCTGCAAAAGTTGATTTTGGTGCAAAAACACAGGAAAAAAATAATCAGATATTAAGTATTTGACTCACACGCTGTGAAACTTTGATATCAGTTCCACGTTTCCATTCTTTCAGAATATTCCTGTCATTAAAACAATTGAATTTACTCTAAAATGAAAGATCTTATTTCAAGAGACTAGTATGGGCAATGAGAGGTGACAAGTGGAGATGCACAGTTGACTTTGGATCCCAGATGTCCACTGAAAGCTTCTCCTCGCCTCATGCTTGAACTGTTCTTTATGGACTGCAGTGGTACATCATGCAAGGTCCAGAATGGTGGACGTCAAACTGGGCCAGTCCTTGTCTTACTTCAGCTAGCAACTACAGTACTGCCAAGAACCTGAATGCAATGAACTCACTATCACTGTCCAATAATGTTAGCACAGCTATCATCTTCAAAGACCACAATTTGGTGATATGGTGGACAGTGAGGGTTGTCAAAGATCGAGACCAACTGGGAAAATGGTCCAGTCTGACTCGCTGGAGTTTAAAAAGTTGAAGGGGGACCTCATCGAAATTTACAGAATAATGAAAGGCACAGATAGAGTGGATGTCGTAAAGATGTTTCCACTGGTGGGAGAGTCTACAGTCAATAGGTGCAGGAGTAGGCCATTCAGCCCTTCGAGCCAGCACTGCCATTCAATGTGTTCATGGCTGATCATCCCTAATCAGCACCCCATTCCTGCCTTCTCCCCATATCCCTTGACTCCGCTATCTTTAAGAGCCCAATCTAGCTCTCTTGAAATTCTAGGACCAGAGGTCATAGCCTCAGAATTAAAGGGCGTTGTTTTAGAAAGGAGGTGAGGAGGAACCTCTTTAGTCAGAGGGTAGTTAATCTGTGGAACTCATTGCCACAGAGGTCTGTGGAAGCCACGTCAGTGGATATTTTTAAGGCAGAGATAGACACATTCTTGATTAGAACGGTTGTTAAGGGTTATGGGGAGAAGGAAGGAAAATGGGATTAGATGGTAGAGATAAGCTATGATTGAATGGCGGAGTAGACTCGATGGGCTGAATGGCCTAATTCTACTCCTATAGCTTGTGAACTTGTGACGGAATTTAACTCGGACAAGTGTGAGGTGATGCTTTTGAGAAGTTAAACCAGGGCAGGACCTCCAGTGAATAGCAGGGCCATGGGGAGTGTTGCTGAACAGAGGTCCTTGCGGTACAAGTGCATAATTACAACACAGGTAGACAGGATGATGAAGAAGGTGCAGGTGGTGCTTGTCCTCATCAGCTGAAGTGGCGGCGCTGTTGAACAGCTGCGGCTCGCCTGCAGTCCGTCTGTTTTTACTTTTTTGGGTTTTTTTTTTGTCTTGTTTTAGTTAAATTTTAGTTTATTAGGTTGTGTTATGTGTGGGGGGGGGGGTGAAACATGTTTTTTTGTCTCTTCCTTCGGGGGAATGCGACTTTTTCTTGTCGTATCCCCCTTCTCTGCCTCCGTCTGCGCTGAGGCCCAATGGCGGAGCTGGCGGTCTCCAACTGCGACCGACCTCGAGACTCCGGAGGCAGAGCCAGCCAGGACTAGGCTGGCCGACTTCGGGGCTGAGGCGGCGGCGGCCCGACTCGGAGTTGAGGCTGCGGGACTCGGAGCTGAGGCGGTGGCGGCCCGACTCGCTGAGGCGGCGTTCCAGCTTTCGGCAGCGGCCCGACTCGGAGCTGAGGCGGCGTTACGGCTTTCGGCAGTGGCCCGACCCGGAGCTGAGGCGGCGTTCCAGCTTTCGGCAGCGGCCCGACTCGGAGCTGAGGCGGCGTTCCAGCTTTCGGCAGCGGCCCGACCTGGAGCTGAGGCGGCGGCGACATCACTACGGAGGTCCGCTGGACTGGAGGGCGGCATCTTCGGCCTGGATCCGCCTCAGTGCAGAGGGAGTACAAGGAGGGAAGAGACAGAGACTAAGACTTTTGCCTCTATCACAGTGAGTAGGTGCTTGGTGAACTCACTGTGGTCGATGTTAATTTGTGTTTATTGTATGTTTTGTTATTTATTATTATTGTGTATGACTGCAGGAAACGAAATTTCGTTCAGTCCAAAAGGTCTGAATGACAATAAAAGAATCTAATAAGGTCAAATGTATGGTGCCAATGAGTATGATAATCCTCATGCCACAAATGTACATGTTTATTAGACGGCACCGGAACATTGTATGCAGTTCTGATCTCCATGTTACAGGAAAGATGCCATAATGCTGAAGCAGATGCAGAAAATACTCACAAAGATGTTGCCTGGATTGGACGGCTTGAGTTAAAGAGAGATTGGATAGGCTGGGACTGTTTTCCCTGGAGTGCAGGAGACTAAGAGATGACATGATAGAGATGTAGAAAGTTATGAGCAGACAGTCAATGTTCCAGGGTGTCTAAAACTAGAGGGCAAAGGTTGAAGATTAGAGGGAGGAGGTCTACAGGAGATCCAAGGTTCCAAGGATCCAAGGAGTGAGTGAGCGGCCTTGTGAGTGAAGTGCCCTGTGAGAAAAGTGTGAGTCTTTGGCTCGAGAGTCTTCGGAGAGGAGGCTGAGGAGAGGAGAGGAGACTACGCAAAACACTGCAGAGGGAGAGACGAAAGAAGGAAATGTCAGGCAAGCTGATTCAGTGCGATGCTTGCAGTATGTGGGAGGTCAAGGACACCGCTGGTGCCTCTGGCTGCTACAAATGCGAAAAGTGCATCCAGGTAGAGCTTCTGAAAGGCCGTGTTGGGGAACTGGAGAAGCAAGTGGATGACCTCCGGTTCGTCCGAGAAACTGAGTCGTTCCTCGACAAGTCCTACAGTACGATTGTTACACCTAAGGTACTGGAAGAGAGAAGGTGGGAGACAGTGAGAACGGGAGGGAAGCATGGAATGCCAACGTCCCCGGGTGTTGTACCTCTTGTGAACAGGTTCACCCACTTAGAAGCTGTCGGGACAGAAGAGGTGTTTACACTGGGCGGCGGACTGGCTTGTGATGCGAATAGGGCTGTTGAGCCAAAACCAAAAAGGCCTAAGGCAGGCAACGCCATTGTAGTCGGAGACTCCATTGTGAGAGGTACGGACAGGGGTTTCTGCGGCAACAGACGGGATGCGAGGATGGTGTGCTGCCTTCCTGGTGCCAGGATCCAGGATGTCACGGACAGAGTGCAGAAAATCCTCAAGGGCGAAGGTGAACATCCGGAAGTGGTAGTGCATGTCGGCACAAACGATGTCGGAAAGAAGGGGATGAATATTCTGCAGCGTGACTTTAGAGAGCTCGGAAAAATGCTGAAAAGCAGGACCTCCAGGGTTGTTATCTCCGGTTTGCTTCCAGTTCCTCGTGCTGGCGAGAGCAGGAACAGGGAGATACGGGACCTGAACGTGTGGCTGAGGAACTGGTGCATGGGGCAGGGATTTAGATTCTTAGATCACTGGGATCTGTTTTGGGGTAAGGGGGAACTGTACAAAAGGGACGGATTGCATCTTAACAGGTGTGGGACCAGCATTCTGGCAGGCAGGTTTGCCACTGCTACACAGGTGGTTTTAAACTGAATAAGGGGGGTGGGGTGTCGAATGGGCTAGTGGAGGATGGAGTTAAAGGGAAAGGGTTTCTTAAATGTGTGAGCGTAGAGACAGAGGGGTGTAAAATGAGGGTAGAAGCAATAGGTAGCAAGGTGAAAAGTAAAAGTGGCAGGCCGGAAAATCCAGGGCAAAAATCAAAAAGGGCCACTTTTCAACAAAATTGTATAAGGGGTAAGAGTGTTGTAAAAACAAGCCTGAAGGCTTTGTGTCTCAATGCAAGGAGCATTCGTAATAAGGTGGATGAGTTGAATGTGCAGATAGCTATTAATGACTATGATATAGTTGGGATCACGGAGACATGGCTCCAGGGTGACCAAGGCTGGGAGCTGAACATCCAGGGATATTCAATATTCAGGAGGGATAGAGAGAAAGGAAAAGGAGGTGGGGTAGCGTTGCTGATTAGAGAGGAGATTAACGCAATGGAAAGGAAGGACATTAGTTTGCAGGATGTGGAATCGGTATGGGTAGAGCTGCGAAACACTAAGGGGCAGAAAACGCTGGTGGGTGTTGTGTACAGGCCACCTAACAGTAGTAGTGAAGTTGGAGATGGTAACAAACAGGAAATTAGAAATGCGTGCGACAAAGGCAAAACCGTTATAATGGGTGACTTCAATCTACATATAGATTGGGTGAATCAAATTGGCAGGGGTGCTGAGGAAGAGGATTTTTTGGAATGTATGCGGGATAGTTATCTAAATCAACATGTAGAGGAACCAACGAGAGAGCAGGCTATTTTAGACTGGGTATTAAGTAATGAGGAAGGGTTAGTTAGCAGTCTTGTTGTACGTGCCCCCTTGGGCAAGAGTGACCATAATATGGTTGAGTTCTTCATTAGGATGGAGAGTGACATTGTTAATTCAGAAACAATGGTTCTGAACTTAAAGAAAGGTAACTTTGAGGGTATGAGACGTGAATTGGCCAAGATTGACTGGCAATTAATTCTAAAAGGGTTGACGGTGGATATGCAATGGAAGACATTTAAAGACTGCATGGATGAACTACAAAAACTGTTCATCCCAGTTTGGCAAAAGAATAAATCAGGGAAGGTAGTGCATCCGTGGATAACAAGGGAAATCAGGGATAGTATCAAAGCGAAGGATGATGCGTACAAATTAGCCAGAAAAAGCAGCATACCGGAGGACTGGGAGAAATTCAGAGACCAGCAGAGGAGGACAAAGGGCTTAATTAGGAAAGGAAAAATAGATTATGAAAGAAAACTGGCAGGGAACATAAAAACTGACTGCAAATGTTTTTATAGATATGTGAAAAGAAAGAGATTAGTTAAAACAAATGTAGGTCCCTTGCAGTCAGAAACAGGTGAGTTGATCATGGGGAACAAGGATATGGCGGACCAATTGAATAACTACTTTGGTTCCGTCTTCACTAAGGAAGACATAAATAATCTGCCGGAAATAGCAGGGGACCGCGGGTCAAAGGAGTTGGAGGAATTGAGTGAAATCCAGGTTAGCCGGGAAGTGGTGTTGGGTAAATTAAATGGATTAAAGGCCGATAAATCCCCAGGGCCAGATAGGCTGCATCCCAGAGTACTTAAGGAAGTAGCTCCAGAAATAGTGGATGCATTAGTAATAATCTTTCAAAACTCTTTAGATTCTGGAGTAGTTCCTGAGGATTGGCGGGTAGCAAACGTAACCCCACTTTTTAAGAAGGGAGGGAGAGAGAAAACGGGGAATTACAGACCAGTTAGTCTAACATCGGTAGTGGGGAAACTGCTAGAGTCAGTTATTAAAGATGGGATAGCAGTACATTTGGAAAGTGGTGAAATCATTGGACAAAGTCAGCATGGATTTACAAAAGGTAAATCATGTCTGACGAATCTTATAGAATTTTTCGAGGATGTAACTAGTAGCGTGGATAGGGGAGAACCAGTGGATGTGGTGTATCTGGACTTCCAGAAGGCTTTCGACAAGGTCCCACATAAGAGATTAGTATACAAACTTAAAGCACACGGCATTGGGGGTTCAGTATTGATGTGGATAGAGAACTGGCTGGCAAACAGGAAGCAAAGAGTAGGAGTAAACGGGTCCTTTTCACAATGGCAGGCAGTGACTAGTGGGGTACCGCAAGGCTCAGTGCTGGGACCCCAGCTATTTACAATATATATTAATGATCTGGATGAGGGAATTGAAGGCAACATCTCCAAGTTTGCGGATGACACTAAGCTGGGGGGCAGTGTTAGCTGTGAGGAGGATGCTAGGAGACTGCAAGGTGACTTGGATAGGCTGGGTGAGTGGGCAAATGTTTGGCAGATGCAGTATAATGTGGATAAATGTGAGGTTATCCATTTTGGGGGCAAAAACAGGAAAGCAGACTATTATCTAAATGGTGGCCGACTAGGAAAAGGGGAGATGCAGCGAGACCTGGGTGTCATGGTACACCAGTCATTGAAAGTGGGCATGCAGGTGCAGCAGGCAGTGAAGAAAGCGAATGGTATGTTAGCTTTCATAGCAAAAGGATTTGAGTATAGGAGCAGGGAGGTTCTACTGCAGTTGTACAGGGTCTTGGTGAGACCACACCTGGAGTATTGCGTACAGTTTTGGTCTCCAAATCTGAGGAAGGACATTATTGCCATAGAGGGAGTGCAGAGAAGGTTCACCAGACTGATTCCTGGGATGTCAGGACTGTCTTATGAAGAAAGACTGGATAGACTTGGTTTATACTCTCTAGAATTTAGGAGATTGAGAGGGGATCTTATAGAAACTTACAAAATTCTTAAGGGGTTGGACAGGCTAGATGCAGGAAGATTGCTCCCGATGTTGGGGAAGTCCAGGACAAGGGGTCACAGCTTAAGGATAAGGGGGAAATCCTTTAAAACCGAGATGAGAAGAACTTTTTTCACACAGAGAGTGGTGAATCTCTGGAACTCCCTGCCACAAAGGGTAGTCGAGGCTAGTTCATTGGCTATATTTAAGAGGGAGTTAGATGTGGCCCTTGTGGCTAAGGGGATCAGAGGGTATGGAGAGAAGGCAGGTACGGGATACTGAGTTGGATGATCAGCCATGATCATATTGAATGGCGGTGCAGGCTCGAAGGGCCGAATGGCCTACTCCTGCACCTAATTTCTATGTTTCTATGTTTCTACGGTTAATTCTTCACACAGAGTAGTCTGTATCTGAAGGAGGTGGTGGTGGAAGCAGGAACAGGAACAATATTTAAGAGGCATCTGGACAGATACTGAATGATACAGAGAGAGATGGAATTAATGCATTAGTGTGGATAACATGGTGGTCAGCATTGCCACAGTGGGCCGACGGGCCTGTTTCCTTGGTGGATAACTCTGACCAGACAAATTGCAATTGTTCGAAGTACAGAGTTCAGGCACCATCTTCTTCTTCTTGCGTATGGCGTGCACAGCCTAAAGTTGCCGGGCAACTTGTTCTATTTGATCTTATTGATTGTGCACACCAGGTTGATTGCATTCGTCGAAACAGGGCGGACCACGTGAAGGTTGCAATCTCCCACCCCAGTTCAGGCACCAAACTGATATCAGGACTGATGGGAAAAGTTGCCTCTCAGGCCAAGAGGAGCATGAGGTGGTCCTTTAAGGACCACGCACACCTCAGTTGTGGGTCTGCCTGACTGACAACTCCGCTCCTACCCTACACTTGTAAACCAGTACAACCATGCCTGCCTGCAGCGTGTGCGTGGGAGAAGAAAGCTTGGACATAGGCTCTGACTGGGGAAGGCAGACTCATTATAAAGAACAAGAGGCACTGATGAATCAATGGAGAAAGGAGAGGGTGAAATGGGAGGTTTGACCTATACTAGGCCAAGCTAACAGGAAAGCAAGAAAATAGGAAGAACAAGGCTGGAGGATAGGACGAGGTGGAGGCGGCTTGTGTCCATGGACATACGTGTTAAACCATGGCCGGTCTCTGCTTACATGGTTTACCTCTCCTCACAGTGGCTTGTTTGAGCAGGGCTGCTCATTTTGCTGACGGCAGCATTGACAAGGCCACAGAGAGTTAGGACAATACCACTGAATCCACTGGATTGTGATAAGCTGGGGTCAGCACAACTGACAAGCCTGTTGGCCGGAGTCCACGAGGAAGTGGCGACCATGCCCACTACCAGCACACACTGCCGATCATTCAATTAACCTGTTGATTTTGTCCCTCTTGCCAGCGAGCCAAAAACATGGTCATTAAAGGCTTTTCTTTAACCCACATATGCTCTATAACCTGAAAGAAAAATGTAGTAATGGGTGGCATAAAACCTACTTAATGTCTTAAGTGGTAATTACTTACCAGGAAACCTTTATGACTATCTCCTAAGAATTAAACCAGTATAATTTAATGTGGTGTGAAACCTTTTTTGCTGATATCTTCCAAATTATGAGGATTCTAATTCAACCATTCATCACCTCAAATTGGTTGTATCACAGGGACAGGGCCATAAGCAGCTGCTCCTTACTATCCCACTCTGTAATTCAAGGTGCCAAGTCCAGACACAACTCATATTTGAAAGGTTAAATCTATAATTGGGCGGCTGGGCATTCAGATGGTCGGAGTAAATCCTTCACAAGGTCACTGACAATCAGTGTTCAGTACTCCCAGCCTTCTGCTGCTCTTACAACAGCATGCAATCATTCAATTAAACGTAAGCTAAGCCGTCTATACACTCAGCTTCATAACCATTAACAGTTTATCCAAAAAGTCTATCTCCTTTTTGAAATTGTTATTGATCATTTGCAGTCTCAGTTTCACTTCCATTAACAGCTGGTCATCGAGAGTGGAGACAGGCCCTTCGGCCCAACTTGCCCGCACCAACCAACATGCTCCCATCTACGCTAGTCCCACCTGCCTGCGTTTGACCCGTATCCTTTTTCGGTTTGTGAATCTGTGGAATTCTCTCCCTCAGAAGGCAGTGGAGGCCGGTTCTCTGGATGCTTTCAAGAGAGAGTTAGATAGAGCTCTTAAAGATAGCGGAGTCAGTGGAAAATAACGCCCTTTAATTCTGAGGCTATGACCTCTGGTCCTAGACTTTCAAGAGAGAGCTAGATAGGGCTCTTAAAGATAGCGGAGTCAGGGGATTATGGGGAGACCGCAGGAACGGGTACTGATTCTGGATGATCAGCCGTGATCATATTGAATTGCGGTGCTGGCTCGAAGGGCCGAATGGCACCTATTTTCTATGTTCCTATGTGTGTGGGAAGGAACTGCAGATGCTGTTTTAAAACTGAAGATAGACACAAAATGCTGGAGTAACTCAGCGGGTCAGGCAGCATCTCTGAAGAGAAGGATTGGGTCACGTTTCAGGTCGAGACCCTTCTTCAGTCAGTCGAGGGATGTAGAATGTATATCGAATACATGAAAGACAGATATGCAAAAAGCAACCACGATCAAGGAAAGGTGGAGCCCACAATGGTCCATTGTTGGCTGTGGGGAAAGTGATAATGAGTGAAACTCAAACAGTGAAACTCAACTGGATGACAGTGAAACTAGTATCACGACTAGGGTGGGTGACGGGCAGAGAGGGGATGCAAGGGTTACGTTAGAGAGTTAAAGTTAGAGAAGTCTATGTTTGACAAATCAATATTCATTCTGCTGGATTGTAAGTTGCCGAAGCAACCCAGTGCTGTTCCTCCAATATGCGCTGGGTCTCACTCTGACAGTGGAGAAGGCCCAGGACAGAAAGGTCAGTGTGGGAATGGGAGTGGAAGTTAATGTGTTGAGCAGCCGGGAGATCAGGTTGGCCGAGGCAGATTGAGCCAACAGGCAGCGACTCACTCTTCCTTTCACTTCCCTCATGGGAAGTCCCTCGGTGAGGAGGGCGGGTTGCTGCCACTGGTTCAGGGGCTCGGAGGTGGGGATATCCCGTGGGCACGGAGGTGGTGGGGATACCCCGTGGGCACGGTGGTGGGGATACTCAGTGAGCAGAGGCGGGGATATCCCGTGGGCACGGTGGCGGGGATACTCAGTGGGCACAGAGGTGGGGATACTCAGTGAGCAGAGGTGGGGATACCCCGTGGGCACGGAGGTGGGTATACTCAGTGGGCAGAGGTGGGGATATCCCGTGGGCACGGAGGTGGTGGGGATACCCCGTGGGCACGGTAGTGGGGATACTCAGTGGGCAGAGGTGGGGATATCCCATGGGCACGGAGGTGGGGATACTCAGTGGGCAGAGGTGGGGATATCCCATGGGCACGGATACCCTCTGGGCCAGCGTTGGGCAGTGTGAGAGGTGGTGTGCCTCTTCACCACTTACCCAGGGCTGTGGCAATGTTATCAGTGCCATCCCCACAAAGTCAGTGGCGATACCAGCACATGCCTGGAGTTTATCTCTGTCCACCTGATAATCTATCCCATGACTACAGCTCGCCGTTTAATACCATCATCCCCTCCAAACTGGCTACCAAGCTCACTGGAACTGGGTCTCTGCGCATCCCTCTGCAATTGGATCCTCGACTTCCTCATCCACAGACCACAGTCTGTTCGAATTGGCAGCATTACTTTACCCTCAGTAACAATCAGCATGGGAGCACCTCAAGGCTACGTGCTCAGCCCCCTGCAATACTCACTCTATACTCATGACTGTGTAGCCGGACATAGTGCGAACTCCATCGTCAAGTTCGCCGACTACACCACTGTTGTGGGACGAATCACTGATGGTGATGAGTCAAAGTATAGAAGTGAGATGGACCGACTGACCATATAGTGCCAGCACAATAACCTGGCTCTCAATATCAGTAAAACCAAAGAACTGATTGTGGACTTTGGAAGAGGAAGGATGAGGACCCACAGTCCTGTTTATATCAACGGGACGATGGTGGAGAGAGTCAAAAACTTCTAATTCCTGGCCATGCATATTTCTGAAGATCTTTCCTGGACCCAGCACACTGAATTTGTAAAGAAGCCACATCAGTGCCTCTACTTTCTGAGAAGACTGCGGAGATCCGGTATGTCGAAGAGGATTCTCTTGAACTTCTACAGGTGCACAGTAGAGAGCATATTGACTGGTTGCATCGTGGCCTGATTCACAACTTGAACGTCCAGGAGCCGAAAAGACTGCAAAAAGTTGTGACCACTGCCCAGTCCATCACCGCTCTGACCTCCCCACCATCGCAGGGATTTATCGCAGTCACTGCCTCAAAAAGGCAGCCACCATCATCAAGGACCCACACCATCCTGGCCACACACTCATTTCACCACAGCCATCAGGCTATTAAACACTACAACCTCATATAAGCTTTGAACTACAATAGAGTATTATTATTGCACTGTTATTGTTTGTTTTTTGAGTCTGTGTGCATATGTAAGTATGTGTAGATATACACACTGATCTTTTTTATCTCTCTCTGGTTTACCATATTATTTATTATGATTACATATTCTGTTGTGCTTTCATTGTTCTATCTGGGACATAAGACAATAAAACACTCTTGACTTGACAGGGCTGGAAATATTGTGTCAGGGGTCTGACGTCAGGCTTGCCAGCAATGCTGGTCTCACACGACCACGTATAGCCAGCGACTGACCGCTGCCTGGTCCACTTGCCCTTCCATTGACCTTGCAGGGGCAGCACGAGTAGAACATCTGCAATGGCCTGAGTCAGGGATACAGGGCCAGTGCTGCCCAGCCGACTGTGAACATTGTACTGGGTCCCCGCTCATCATTTTTCCCGATCGAACAGATATGGTCCTGGTGCTGGATTTCATTGCCAGTGGCTACTGACGGAGGATTTCCATCGCAATAACTAGCAGCTGCTATTAACAGGGCAGCACCAAGTTGGTGAATCACCAGCTATAATTAGAATGAGTGTAGAGATGCTGGCAGGAGTTTGTGTGTGCTTCAGTACAGTTCCACACACCTCTGTGTGGACAGCTTCACTAAACACCGTAATTACCCCAATCGGAGAGTGGAGGAACGCAAATCCCCGTTCATGCAGCTCATGGAATGACACTTTGCAGTGCTATCCACACACACCGTCATCACCCCATACCCTCCCCATCTCCTCTCACCACTACCAAACCTCCTCCTGCCACCCAGCTAACCTTTCCCTAAAACACCACGCTCCAATAACCAGCTCGTTGTGTTTTCCATAAACACACTATGTTTCAAAAGGTCACCGTGCTGTTGAACCTCTGATGTTTCACGTTAGACTGTGGCCTCCCTCTGCTGACCTTCAACCAACACAAACAAACAGTTCATATCAATAT
The DNA here is from genome assembly GCF_010909765.2 of Amblyraja radiata. Classification (NCBI taxonomy): domain Eukaryota; kingdom Metazoa; phylum Chordata; class Chondrichthyes; order Rajiformes; family Rajidae; genus Amblyraja; species Amblyraja radiata. The sequence goes on from NC_045969.1 coordinate 962,186, forward strand.
CCCTGTGCATAACATGGCTGCAATCAATAGGAGGCCATTTGTCCCAGCAATGTCACACTAGATCTGTAAAAGACTAAAGGACATAGCTTTAAGGTGAGAAGGACAAAGTTTAAAGGAGATATGTGGGGGAAGATTTTTTATTTTATTTTTATGCAGAGAATGGTGGGTGCTTAGAACACACTGCTAGGGGTGGTGGTGGAGACAGATACGACAGTGGTGTTTAAGGGGCTTTTAGACAGACACATGCATATACAGGGATGTGGGTCCCGTGCAGGAAGATTAGTTTAACATGGACATTGTTGACCCAGAGGCATGTTCCGTGCTTTACTGTTCTGTGTTCTATCCACCACCCTATCCAAATATTTAAAGTCCTAATCATTCACCGCAGGTTGTTGCTCACCTCTCTCCTCCCACCCCCATCGTTCCCCTAGCTCCACTCTTCACCTTCCTTACCATCTATTGCCACCAACAGCCCCCTACCTCCATGGCCCCCTAGCACCCCCCACCCATGGGTGCCCCAGCACTCCCTCCCCTCACACATGTCCCAGGTGTCACCCCCCACCCATGGGAGCCACAGTAGCCCCAGGCACCGGCACCTCCCTCAACCCCACCCGCAGGACATCCTCTCCCCATGGGTGCCACGGGTCTCTCCCCTGCCCCCGCCCACCCTCCCTGAAGCATGGGTGCTATGGGTGCCCAATATGCTCCCTTCCCCCTTCCCCTCCCCAATGAGTGTCCCACCAGCCATCAGCAGCACAGGGTGCTCCAGGTCCCAACCTTCACCACCCATGGGTGCCATTCACCCCACCTGCCATCTCCACCCCTGGGTGCCGCGTTCCCCACCCATGGGTGCTGCCGGCGCCCGTCCTCATCCTCATGCCGTCCCGCCCCCCCCAGGTTGCCCGGGAGCGAGTGAAGGGCGCCTCTGCCCCGGCCGCGAGTCCCGGGGACGGGGAGGCTGGGCCTGGCGTCCCCGGGGTGGAGCGGGAGCGGGCCCGGGGCAGCGCGGCCTACCTACCTCCTCTGCAGCTCCCCCTTGTACTGCTCCAGGTAGGGGTCGGTCCGCAGCAGCGCGTTCACGTGACACTCGGCCGGCAGCCGCTCCGCCATCTTGTCCCGGCACGGCCCGGGGGCGGGGTTACACGGGGGCGGAGCTACACGGGGGCGGGGTTACACGGGGGCGGAGCTACACGGGGGCGGGGTTACACGGGGCGGGGTTACACGGGGGCGGGGTTACACGGGGGCGGGGTTACACGGGGGCGGGGTTACACGTGAACGGGGCCATGTAGCTCCCTACTGGGGGCGGGGTTACACGGGGCGGGGTTACGATGGGGCGGGGCTATATGGGGGCGGGGTTACATGGGGGCGGGGCTATGCGGGGGCGGAGGGTTGGGGTGCGAAGTGAGGGGGGGAGGGCTGGGGGTGAGGGGGGAG